>NC_143534.1:7169929-7363762 GCF_031878675.1 Megascapheus bottae | reverse complement strand
TCTGGCTGCCCAAGGCCTGTGCGCTCCTTCTTCCTCCTAAGGCCCCTGCAGCGCCCCACGTCCCCCCCACAGTGCTCCTCTTCCACCGCCGCGGCCCGTGCGCCCTGCCCGCCGCGGGCTCCGCCCGTGCGCGCGCGCCAGCGGCCCAACCCCGGCGGGCCCGGCCAGACCTGGGGCTCGGAGATGGGGCGCTGCCCACCCCCAGGCCCGAGGGAGCGGTGGAAGGCGCTCAGCGACCGCCCGGGCCCGGCTGCAGCCACGGTGCCATGAAAGGTGCGGGCACGCACGGGGCGAGGCCTCCAGGGCTCTCCTCCCCGCGCGGGTGAAAGGACCCGTCGAGCCAGCTCCAACCAGGCTGGCCCACGGGGAGCCGGGGAGCCGGGGCTGCAGGACGCGCGGGGGCCGCGAGGGGGCGCGAGGGCGGCGGCTCTGCTTTCCCAGGGGGACAATTCAAGGTCCTGGAGCCGGGGGCTGAGACGTGGACGTGGGGCCTGGAGGAGGGGGCACCGGTCCTCCCTCCCCAGGCGGGGCACGCGGAGGGTCCAGGTCCCCACCCGGCCTCAGCCCAGGAGCCTCCTGTCCGCTCAGAGCCAGGTCTGCCCTGCCCTTGTTTGCACGTTACTTTATTTCGATGTCTGCACGCATGCGTGTATGCATGCATGCATGCGTGCATGTGTGTATTTTGGTGCCAGGTGCAAGTGGTGGGGCTCGAACTGAGGGCTGGGTCACTATCCCTTAGCTTTTTTTTAATTTAAATTTTTTAAATTTTTATTGTAATTAATAAAAGGGTTACATGATATTTGCCAGATAGAAGGTGCATTAATTCACATACATTGATACCCTTTCACATGTCTTGGTACCCATTACCCTCCCCCTCACCCCCCCTTTTTTTTAACTCAAGGTCGGTGCTCTACCACTTGAACCACAGCTCCATTGTAGCTTTTTGGCTGTTCATTGGAGATAAGAGTTTATGGATTTTCCTGCCAGGTTTGGTTTCAGGCTGTCATCCTCAGACTTCAGTTTCCTCAATAGCTAGGGCCACAGGCATTAATTAACCACTGACTCCTTCCTGTCCTACCCTTATTTTCAGGTGCTAATAGCATACGCTATCCAGCAAACGAAGCTGTCTTGAAGGAAATAACATGTATGGAAATTCTGTCTTTACACAAAGGCTGCCTTGATAACCAGTACTATTATTTTCTAAAGTAGTCTTATAGAAAAACAGTAATCGAATCAATCACCAAGGAAATACAGCACGGTGCGTGTGTGTGTGTGTGTGTGTGTGTGTGTGTGTGTGTCCTGGGGCACTTTCCCTGAGCTTCTTTTGCTCAAGGACAGCACTCTACCACTTGAAGCACAGCTCCACTTCTGGCTTTTTGGCAGTTTATTGAAGGTAAGTGTCTCCTGGATTTTCCTGCTGGCACTGGCTGTGAATGGCAATGATCCTCAAATCGCATCTTCCTGAGTTGCTAGGATTACACGCAGGAGCCGCTCGCGCCTGGCAAGCCTTCCTCTTTAAATACACAGAACAGCTGATCTCTGCTTTTCAAAGCATCACAGGCTGTCTGACTTCTCTTGCTACTGCGCCTCTGCTCTCTTTCCTCACAGTGGGCCTTAATATGTCTTCAAGGCATTAGCATGGAGAGCCAGGAACACTGGCATTCCTATGAATATTCACCATTCCTTCCTCACCGGCTATCCTGCAAAGCTCTGAGAAGACCCAGGAGGAAACTTTCAAGATCTCTTCAGGATATTTCCAGGGAGTGTGCAGAGAAAGACAAATAGATCATTCTAGATGCAATGGGAACTATTTGACAACTAAGGCCTGGCAGTATGTGAATTTCAAGGAAAGAATGTCTCTCCAATACGTTGGCTCTCTGAGGATCTTCACAGATTTTAGGAGCACAGGAGAGAGCTAGAAGGTTCCAGAAGGAACAAGGTAGTCTCAGTGACACAGGATTGGGAAAGAACATAGACAGAGAGGATCGGATGTTGGCCAAGTATGGAGACAAGGACAATCTCCACAGCTGAGATTCCTCCCTGAAGATAAGTGGCTTGGTTCTGTAGGCCTTGGGGGACCAGGCCTGCTTTTGCACATGGGTGCAGTATGGTCAGATGCAGAGATTGCCGATTCTGGTGGCTGGATACTGTCTGGACCCACATTCATACACCAGGAATGAGTGACTGCTTCAGATTTTATCAAATAAGTCTGTAGAAACCTTGGTGCTTCAAAACGCATAGGAAACAGCAACAATGACACAAAAGCTGGCTTTGCCTTCTCAAGATTTCTACCCAGAACCAAGCTATCCTGGGGCGGTGTGAGGGAGCTGAGAACTAGAGCCTCATCCACTGACTGTGTTGTCATCTACTGACTGTGTTGTAGAACCCCCCATGTGACCCAGACCACTGTCCAACAGCGTAACAGCTATGGAAGAGGTGAACCTATACTGACTAGAAAAGCAGTCTCCTTCCTATGTGCCTGTGATGGAGAGAGAAGGAAAGGGAGAACTCACGCTTCCAACTATATGGCAGGTATCTACAAAGCCTCCCACTAATTGATGGGCGCTCTATACATCATTCCAGATAAAGGGCCACTGGGCAGCAAATGCTGAACGGCCTGATAGGGCCTTGTTAACAAGAAGATAACAGAAAAGCAAGATGCACTTGTTTGGCTGCCTATAGATAAACCCAATAGGTCTTTGTTAACTTTTCATGACGGATGGCAACCCACTAACCATGATAAATAATCCTGGGAAGGGGAAACTTTATTGAAAGGGTTGGAAATGGGGTCCTACATTTTTCTCTCTTCTGAATGAACAGGGAGGATTTTCCTGAATGGGGCTGTACACAGGTCACAGTCCATCACTTGGGCGTCTGTGTGATTTGAACCTGTGAGGCAGAGGGACTTGGATACTTTTTCAGAGTGGGCTCTGTTTTAACTACATGGAAGCTGAGTACAAAGCTGGCAGGGTCTTGGGAGCTCAGTGGTAATACTTTGTTCGGAAATAGAAACTGGGAAGAATATACATATATACATATTTTTTTCAGTCAGTCATGGGATATGAACTCAGGGCTTGGGTGCTGTTCCTGAGTTCTTTTTTTTTTTTTTTTTTTTTTTTTTTTGCCAGTCCTGGGCTTGAGCTCAGGGACTGAGCACTGTCCTTGGACTTTCTCAAGGCTAGAACTCTACCACTTGCGCCTCAGCACCACTTCCAGCTTTTTTCTATATATGTGGTACTGAGGAATCGAACCCGGGTCTTCACGCATGCTAGGCAAGCACTTTAACCACTAGGCCAAACTCCCAGCCCCTGGTAGTGGATTTTTATCATTGTTATTATTATTATTATTCCAGCCCTGGAATTATTATTCCAGTCCTGGGAATGGTTCTTGAGCTTTTTTTCTTTTTTCTTTTTGCTTTGCTCAAAGCTAGAGTTCTATCACTTAAACCACAGCTCCACTTCTAGCTTTTTTTTGATAGTTTATTGGAGATCAGTGTCTCACAGGCTTTTTCCGCCCAGGCTGGCTTCCAAGTGCAGTCCTCAGATCTCAGCCTCCAGGGTAGGATTACAGGCATGAGCCACTGGTGCCTGCCTTAGGTTCATTTTTAATAACTGGTGAGGGAAGTTACTATTTTTATTGCTGTTGTATAAATGATATCATGTCTACCTTCATTCCTTGGGGAGATGGAGCGTGAGAGCAGTGTTGTGCCAAACCCAATCGAACCTGAAAACCTTCCAGCACACGAAGGCAGCTTTTTCATAAATCAAGATACAAAGAGAGCAAACTTTCCTGCTGTTAAAAAAGTATTATTATATGATTATCTATAATACTATCTTTTAAAGGAAGGCAGCCATTTTTGTTTGTACTAAAACTATCATTTGAATTTTATCTTTTCTAAAACACTGGGGAGGGAGGAAAGAGGCTTGATCCAACCTTAGAATCTTCCCGCTCTGCCAGACTAATCAATTTTGATAGAAAAATTGGTATTAGACCAAATTTGCCACCAGTAAAAGGAAATCCTGGGTAAAATGTTGTGTTAAAAACAGCAATAGTTCTTTAATGTAGGAAAATAACTATTCCCTAAAGCCACCTTTTAAATATGTTTTAAGGTATTAAGGAAGGTAAGAAAGATTTTTTTCTTTCCTTTTTAGTGTGTCACCATTGAGAAAGAAGCTATTGTAATTAAGTTCCCTTTTTAGTTCTCAGAGAGAAAACTCCAGTTTGATTCACTGCACAGGAATCAGATTTGACTTCCTAGACTTGCTGGAACCACAAGTTCACATCCCAGAGGGGTTGGGCTCAACCCTTCCTTCTTCCTAGGCAATAAATAGCATGGAAACCAGGTTATCTATGTGGCCAACTTTCAGGAAAGACCTTGAAAACAGAGTCAGGGGGAGGGGGCAGTGTGGACGCTGGTGGTCACATGGTTCTTTCTATAACAGTGGTCTTTGCAGGGGGGAGGGGGGCGCAACTTATTGGGGCCAGGCGGCAACTCAACGCCACAGCGATCCCAGGAGATATGTCAACTCAGGTTTTTCATAGAAGTCCATTTAAAAGCCTGCGATGGACTGCCCAGGGAGCCGGCTCCTCTTACCTAATGCGGAGTCCTGGGGTAGCGGCATCAGATTAGGTGGCAGCTGTTTACTTTCAAGTCCAGTGTTCTGCACTGTGCACAGCACCTTAATATTTTAGCATGCTCTATTTTGTATTTCTGATGACTGTGTTGGCTTACGTACAACACGATTAGGGTTTCCTTTGGGGGAGGGAGGGGAGTTCTCTGGCTTTTCTCCTTTCATCTCTTATGGGATTGAAACCCCCAAAGCTGTGCATTTTAGCACATGTTCTTTATTTTTATTTTTTATTTTTTGCCAGTCCTGGTGCTTAAACTTGAGCTTTCTTAAGGCTAGTGCTATACTACTTGAGCCACAGCACCACTTCTGGCATTGTCTGTGTATGTGGTACTTAGGAATGGAACCCAGGGCTTCATGCATGTTGGCAAGCACTCTACCAGTAGGCCACACTCCCAGCCCTAGCCTGTTTTATTATTTAAAACAACAACAACGATACCTTTGGTTGATTTGTTAACTAAAATGCAGTTCGCTTTTTTGGGGGGGGCAGGGAGATGTCAAGCTGTTGTGTACTTCGGATGCTTTGGCACTCAATGTACAAGATCAACTTTTTTTGGGAGAAAAACAAATATAGGAAGGAAGATATCGGACAATGATAGCAAAGAGGCAGAAGGGCTGCTGTGAGAGTTGTTTATTTTAGGAACATGGCTGCCCTCACACCTGACATTAAGTAACTAAGGAGAAGCGAAGGAGAAATAGTTTACCTGGGTCTCTTCTTACATGACTCCACACTTCTTGATTTTCTTCTGATGATTCAGTGCTAGCAAAACACATTTTTGCCAATGGAATGAAAAAATGGGAATGTGTAGAGTTAGATCAGTCTCTCTCACTTCCAAGAACAGTTTATATATATATATATATATATATGTATGTATATGTATATATATGTATATATATGTATACATATATATATCCAAAATTCTACCCATTCACTATAACTTTTGTGTCCAAACTACCTAAGTGTACAAATGATAAATCTTAATGAGCATGGTAGACTGCGAGCCAACCAGAATAATGATACCGTACTTTTCTATAAACATCCATTTTATGGATCTCTACACACTACACTTTGAGGTGCTTCTTAAAGACAAATATTCAAAATCAACATGAACCTTTCTCCTGGGAAAGAAACTGAATAACCCCGTTATGGCCTAAATACCATCTTTTGAATCCAGCCAGGATTTCTGCTGCTTAAATTGCTGTATTGTCTGTGACTACAAACTGAGACATGGAGCTAGCTTTGTTTTGGTGGCCAGGACATTTGAAACTCTCCAACAGGTTCTGGTATTTTGTAATCCACAAGCAGACCTTCTGTATTGTTTTTTAGTAATTTGAAACAAAGATTAGTGACATTGAATTGGCCATTAAACTATTTGGAGAAATAACTGGCCTGTGTTGGTCGGTGTAGAAATTATAGACCAGTTTTGTCATCACGGAGAGTTCTGTTGAACAGCCTCAGCTCCTGGATACAGTGCAGCAATTAAAGAACACACGTATGTATAGCGAACCCATTTCTAAATCTCAGAAAATCACCTCATTGAAACTGAGAATTCTCTTCTGCTTGTTCTCTTCCTCTTCTTTTCTCCTCCTCCTCCTCTTCCTCCTTCTTCATTGTTGGCCATGGGGCTTAAACTCTGGCCCTGGGCACTATCCCTGAGCTCTTTTGCTCAAGGCTAATGCCACAACACTATTTCCCCTTTTCTGGTGGTTAATTGGAAGTAAGAGTCTCAGGGTCACTCCTTCCTGGGCTGGCTTTGAATCATGAGCCTCAGATCTCAGCTTCCTGAGTAGCTAGGATTTATAGGGATGAGCCATCAAAGTCTGGCTTCAGCTCCTCCTCCTCCTCCTCCTCCTCCTCCTCCTCCTCCTCCTCCTCCTTCTCCTCCACCTCCTCCTCCTCCACCTCCTCCTCCACCTCCTCCTCCTCTTCCTCTTCCTCTTCTTTCTTCTTTTCTTCCTTATCCACCTCTCTCTCTCTCTCTCTCTCTCTCTCTCTCTCTCTCTCTCTCTCTCTCTCTCTCTCTCTCTCTCTCTCTCTCTCTTTTTCTCCCTTCCCTCTCACTCTTCTTCCTCTTGTTTCCCTCTCTCTCCAGCACTGGTATTGAACCCAAGACATTTTGATTCATGCTTTCAGTCCTTTCTATTTCATTTTGTTTTGGCCATAGGGTCTTACTAATGTTTCCAGGGCTGGTCTCAAAATCATGGTCTTCCAACCCTCACATCCTGAGAAGCTGGGTTACTGGCATATGAGCCAGTAACTTGAGCCACAGCACCACCCTAGTCTTTTCTGTGTATATGGTACTGAGGAATCGAACCCAGGGCTTCGTGCATGCTAGGTACCCATTCTACCACTAGGCCACAGTCCTGGCCCCTAGCTTAAGCTTTTTAAATTTGAGTTGTAAACTGGGCTGTTTTTCTTTTTTATTACCCTACCTTTGTTTTAGAAGAGAGGTTTCATCATGACATCTTACACACATGACATGCTATACAGTGTGTCCCAATCAGCCACACACCCTCTGTCACTTTCACTTGTCCCCTTTTCCTTGTGCTGCTACTGCTAGTACTGAGGCTTGAACTCAGGGCCTGCGTGCTCTCCTTTAACTTTTAACAATTCAACAGGTTTCATGACTCTCTTTTCACACATGCCAACTTGCTACTTTGGTCGTAGTCATCCTCATTCAAGTTGGAGCTTTCCTTTATCTGACCCATGTTTTGCACTGAACCAGAAGTTGACAAAGATTACAAATGCAGGTCTGGGAGTGTGGCCTAGTAGAGTGCTTGTCTAGCATACATGAAGCCCTGGGTTTGATTCCTCAGTACCACATACACAGAAAAAGCCAGAAGTGGTGCGGTGACGTAGGTGGTAGAGCACTAGCCTTGAGAAATCTCAAGGTCCTGAGTTCAAGTCCCAGGATTGGCCAAAAAAAAAGCATGCATGTGCATGCATGGGAATGCATGGAGCCCTAACACAGCCTTTTCCTCCCAGATTCAGTGTTACCTTAGGTTGCATTAGATTGCATAGTGCAATCATTCCACAGAACCAGTGACAATCAATTGTTCCTTGACTTCCTGTGTATCAACACACTGGCCGTGTGTGCTGCTAATGGATGAGCTTAGGTCTGGCCCTGAGTCATAGTTATCCTCTTACTCTCTGCTCTGTTTATCACACAGACATGTACAAGCGCTCTGGACCACCCACATTGGAGAAACAGCATGGGCAGGAACTTTCCTGGCCTGCCCAGCTTCCAGGTCAAAGAATCAAACAGAGCTCACCTCGCTATTCCCATGTGCCAAGCCTAGACTCTAGTCTGAAGATTACACAGGGACAAATGTTGAGTCTCGGAAACCCTCGAGATAGCGAAAAGAAATTATTGAAAGGGAAAAATAAGACCTATGAAGGGCTTTACAAATAGCCACACGAGGGTAGCATTTATTGAGCTTTTATCATGTGTTAAGTGCATTGTATATGATTTCATTTAATTTTACAACTCTCCAAAGCACATGTTCTTCCTTTTCTCCTTTTAAAG
The DNA here is from genome assembly GCF_031878675.1 of Megascapheus bottae. Taxonomy (NCBI): domain Eukaryota; kingdom Metazoa; phylum Chordata; class Mammalia; order Rodentia; family Geomyidae; genus Megascapheus; species Megascapheus bottae. The sequence continues at coordinate 7,355,607 of NC_143534.1, read as the reverse complement.
GGAAGGAAATGGGGAGTTAGAGAAATTCAATGCTTTATTCAGTAGTTAAGTGACAGTTTTTAAATTTGGGTTCTGATAGGAAAAATCAACTCTTGGTTAAGACTCTGCTAGCTAGATTGGTTGACATAAGACCCGGATGCAAGTGAAAAAGGAAAACCCCCAGAGAAGCACCAACAAAATGTACAAAGCTCATCACAACCCGGTACTTGTACTGTTGATGTAGCACTGTCCCAGCATGCCAGAGACCTTGGCTTCCACAAAATAAAATACAATTGTACACTGGTAATTAATTCATGCCTGTAATCTTAGGTACTCAGGAGGCTGAGATCTGAGGACTGTGACGTAAAGCCAGCCTGGCAGGAAAGCCTGTGAGACTCTTAATTCCTAATATCCACCAGACAACTGGAAGGGAGTGGTGGCTTAAAGTGGGTAGAGGACTAAGCCTTGTGCAAAAAAACAACAACCACATATAGGTACACACAAAACCCCAAACACACACACACACACACACACACACACACCACCACCAACACCACCACCACCATTCTATGCACTTGGGGGCACTGGTCTGACCAGTTCCACTTAATTTGTAAAAGTTAATGAAAGTCCAAATCATTCCTTTCATTGTAGTGCAAAAAGGATTGGAAGCATCCTTTTTAGAAAGGTGCTTGGACCTCTGCATGTAGAACCAAATCCCCCAGCTCACAGGTAACAAGCCTGTGTCCCCTTAAAGGAGAGCTATTTCACCTCAAGACATTCAAACTCAGATTTCCCCAGCTCTGTGCTAGCTACCTTCTCTCCTCAGCAAAAGAAGATCAAGCAAAAGCCACTCTCCCTTAGCCCAGACCTGTTTTCATGTGGGTCGGGGCATTGTGTGGTGCAGGCATTGGCTGAAGAGTTAGCACTCTCTTCTCCAGGGAGAAGTCCACGCGAAGTTAGCCAAGATTTCGCTCACACTTTAAAGAAACATGTGAATAAACAGACAAAAACATGCTTAGAAATCATTTTTCCTTCTTCTTCCTCCCCTTCTGACTTTCCTGATCAGGCTGGCTTGAAACTCTGGTCCTCAGATCTCAGCCTCTTGAGTAGCTGGGATTACAGGCATGAGTCCACCATGCCTGCCTTTTTTCTTTATTGACTCATTTATTTATTGACTTTCTTATTTAATATCAGATCTGATCATTATTACTAGGAAGGTTGATTTTTATAAATTTCTTTTTCATCTTTAATTCTTTAGTTAAAAATTATTATTATAAAGGTGCTTTAGAGAGGGCTGACACTTGCACGGCAGATAAAGAGTGCATTTGTTTATGAACAGTGTCACCCTTTCCTTACTCTCCCCAGTTTTCCCCTCCTGTTTCCACTCCCCCTGTTATCAAGTTCTTTTTCAATGCAGTGACCAGTACCACTGCTGTATTTGTTTACCCTTTGTCCCTCTATTTCTGTGCCCCTTTTACTCTGCCAAAGAAAGAACCTCTTGTTTCCCATTCCTGGAGTTCATTTGGATAAATATTATTTTATGTGATCGGAGGCACACAGGCATTGTGCCTTTGATGTAGATCCTTTAACAGTATCCTCTTTTGGTCTCCTTTGTGTGAATGCCTAGAGTCCATTTATAAATGAAGTCTTTTTGCGTGTGTGTGCTGGAATTGAACCCAGGGCCTCTCACAGGAGCAGCTGCTTTACTACTGAGCTACATACCTAGCTGCTCTAGAAAATAAAGCTGGAAAATGGCTAATACAGTTCTAAAGTAGTTGTAGAACTTCCTTATATGCAATATTATATCTAATAGAATCCATACTCTTAGCTCCCTTCAGTAATAAGAGGCTCAGTACCCTGGAGGAACCCTGAGCTTGCTTACTCTTTCCCCATCAAAACTACCTCTCTTCTTGCAGAGGCAACTCTATTCTTACTTTTATTAAGATCATTTCTTGTTTTCCCATCTTTAGATGTATCTCTGAATAATACAACACTGTTGCCTCTTTTTAAACTTTATCTTTGTACTTATTATTTGTGTGTGTGTGTGGGTCATGGGGCTTGAACTCAGCCTGGGTGCTGTAATTGAGCTCTTCAGCTCAAGGCTACCACACTACTCTTGAGCTCAGCCCCACTTCCTGTTTTCTAGAGGTCAACTGGAGATAAGAGTCTCAGGTCCTTTTGTGCTCCAGCTGGCTTTGAACCTTGATCCTCAGATCTCAGCCTCCTGAGTAAGCTAGGATTACATGCGTGAGTCACCAGCACCTGGTTGTATTTTGGTTTTTAAGACAAGGGTTGTACTCTGTATCCCAGGGTAGTCTTGAGTTTGCAATCTTCCTGTCTTTGCCTCCCAAGGGCTGGTATTATAGGTATGCAACGTATTTATTTGTTTGAGACAAGGTCCTGCTATGCAGCTCAAGCCAACCTTGAACTTATTTCCCAGGCTGACCTCCAATAGAGTCTCTTGATTCCAATTCTTCCTGAGGCTGGAATTGCACCAATAGGCCTAAGAAAGTCAAAAGCCTAATCTTCAATGAACCAGACCCAGACCCAAACAGCCAGGACTGGAGGTGTGGGGTCAAGTGGTCCAGGGCAACCTGGGAGCAAAAACGCTAAGAACGAGTGTGAGGCCTTGAGTTCAAGCCCTAGTGTCTGCACACACACATGCACCAGCACACACAGACACAAAATGTCATGGACATTTCTACTCAGACTGGCTCTGGACTGTAATCCTCAGATCTCATCCTCCTGAGCAGCAAGCATGTGGCCCTATTTGCACTTCTGATGGAAGTGGCAAGTTATTACCCCCAGCCATTGGTTGAGATGGGGTCCCAAGAGTGTGTTTTGCTCCACTTGGCCTCCAACCCTGATTCTCCTGAGTAGCTAGGATCACAGGCTGGAGCTACTGAAGATCTGTGAATCTCCTTGTTGGCTTTTTATCTGCTGGATCTCTCTGCAGCACTGGATACACGCTCTCCTTCATTTTGTGACCTTCCAGTACACAGTGTCCCTTTCCCAGAGTGATGACTAACAGACCCTTCTGAGAAATGTATGGATATGGCTGAGTATGTATGAATATAAATAGTTATGTCAAAATTAATAGAAGGAACAGCATGAATGCACACACCTGTTATCTCAGCAATGAGATTGTGGAAGCAGGACGGCCCTGAATTCAGGGTCGTCATGGGCTACCTTGATCTCATGCTAGCCTGGGCTATATATGAGATCCTATCTAAACTGACAAAACAGGAAAGATGGAAAAATTAGGTACTCTACTTTCTAAAAGTTAGTGAAAAAAAATTTAATCACCATCCCAAACAGCGTAAGGAATGATCCGACAATAACTAGACAGTGTTGGTGGACACATTGAATTTTAAATGCATCTATACCTTTAAATGAGCCCACCAGAACCAATGAACATTTCCTTAAAATCATTGAACTCATCAGTAGTGAACTCATTAGTGGCAATAACAATGACCTTCATCAGGTTTTGCTTAAAAGAATCCTACTTGAAATGCTTCACCAAGCAAGGACAAGACCAGACAAAACTTCAAAAACCAAATGACTCGATTCTAGGTATATAGTGGGAAATTCTTGCTAAGTACCTGACCATTTCTGTCCTGAAAGCCTAACATACTTAGGTATTGCACAATGTATCTTTGTTTCAATGCATTTTTACACGATTTCTACTCTGCTAATACATAGGATAGTTCATACATACACAGAACTTGAAAAAATTTGTCCGTTCTAAACATACATAAACATAAAACTGTATTACACAGAAAACCCCAGATACAATCTAAAGTGAATAGAAAGATTGTGTGTGGAATATGGGAAAAGCTGTAATCCCATCTACCCAAGAAGTGGAGAGAGGAAAATGGAAGTTCAAAGCCAGTTCAGGAACGTTAGTGAGACTCGATCTCAAAATCAAGCTAGGCATGGTGGTACATGCATACCTATGGTTCCATTCCAAAGGAAGTGTACATAAGAGATTGAATTCCAGGCTGGCATCTGTATATATTCCATACTCACCTCAAAAATAACTAAAAGAAAAATGGCTCAAATGATAGAGTGAACTTATGACACCCCAAGTTCAAATCCCATCAAAAAAGAATCTACCCTCCCCCCAAGGGAATGAAAATTGGGGTAAGAACAAGTAAGGACTATGCTTAGAGTTTGGTACAATTTTACTTTTATACAAAGGTTTGTACTCAGGGCCTTGTGCTTTACCATGTCAACGATGCCCCAGCCATTTTGTTTTTGTCATTTTTCAAATATGCTCTCACATTTATACCTGGAGTATGCTTTCCACATAGGCTGGGACCACAGACATGTACCAACACACCCACTTGACTGGCTTATGTCTCTCAACTTTTCATTAAGGAGAGCCTTGGCCTGTAATCCTGCCTGCTGGCTGGTTGGAATGCAATGTATTTGAATATATAGAATCCTTAAAGAATGGAGTGGATGGTGACTCAGTGCAAAAGTGCTTGCTCACTCCAGTGTACGAGGTTGTAGGTTGATCCTTAGCACCAATGAAATTGCATGAAAAAATGCAAAACCATGGACAAATGGAGTCTGGAGCCTCAGAAACTGCAACTCTGGGAATAAACTTGGTCTTAATAAATATTTGACCTTTTCAGGAATTGTCCCTAGCAAATGTAGAATTAAAAAAATGTCTGATTAGGGTGGGGAGTTTGGCCTAGTGATACAATGCTTGCACAAAGACCCAGGTTTGATTCCTCAGTACCACATACACAGAAAAAGCCAGTAGTGATGCTATGGCTCAATTGGTAGAGCGCTAGATTTGATGAAAGCCCAAGGACAATGCTCAAGCCCAGAGTTATGCCCTAGGACAGGCCAAAAAAAAAAAAAAAAAAAAAAGCCTGATAAGGTTCTACAGACTTAATGAAAAACTTGTGTTAGTTTCTTGGGATGACAAAACTAACAAGTATTCTACCAACTCACACATATTATTCATTATTCATTTAGTTTGGTGCTGGTGTTTTAAGGAACCCATGCATGCTAAGTACACAAGAGAGCATGCACCAAAGCACGGGAATCACATCCCCAGTCAAAATATTAATTTAAGTGGAATGAACAATCAATTGTCCAGTTCCTCTTATCTAATTTTGATGTCCTCCTCTGGCCTGCACACCTAGATTAATAGTTACTTTATCCTTTTCAAGCTACCACGAATGCAAGATTCTCAAAGAAATAGTGTCTTAACAGAAATGACTGATAGCATTGTAGAAAGAGATTTATTCAGGGCATTATCTATTCCATTCTTCAGTCAAGGTAACTCATCTACTTTTAGACTTAAAACTTCTAAAGAAAGCTGCTATGATCTAAAGAGATTGGCCATAAAACTATTTGTATTGAAAACTTAGCCCACATGCCGTTAGTGAACTTACTCATTAGCATTCTCAGTGGGAAGGTTTCCATATCTCCCTGCTCATTTTATACTTTAATTTGGTTAGTGGGTCTTTTGTTTAATCGTCCTATTGAAAGGCGAACAAAGGCGGTTTAGGTGACACTGTAGAGTAATGCACTATATTTTATCTCTGGAAAAAAAAAAAAGCTTGACAAAGTCAGAATTCTCTAATTCTCTCTGCTTTTCTTAGGAAGCTTGTAACCCCAAATCAGCCAGAGGATAAAGATCCTCAGTGCACTTACTGACTTACTGGCAGACACCTTCAGACTGATGCTTTGCCAGCTACTTCTGGCCCTGAAGGGTGATTATCGCACCAGAAGACTGGCTCAGTTTTTCCTTTTTTTTTTTTTTTTCTTGCCAATCCTGGGGTTTGAACTCTGAGCCTGGGTACTGTCCCTGAGCTCTTCAGCTCAAGACTACCACCCTACCCTTTGAGCCACAGCACCACTTCCCATTTTCTAGAGGTTAATCGGAGATGAGTCTTATGTTCTTTAGTGCCCAGGCTGGCTTTGAATCTCGATCCTCAGATCTCAGCCTCCTGAGTAGCTTGGATTACAGGATGAGCCACTGCGCCCAGCTTGTCCCTGAACTTCTTTGTTCAAGTCTAGCACTCCATCTCTTGAGCCACAGCACCACTTCCAGCTTTTTCTGTGTATGTTGTATGTGGTACTGAGGCATCAAATCCAAGGCTCCATTCATGGTAGCCAAGCTACCAGTAAGAAACATCCTTAGCCCGTCAGTTTTCTGTTTCTTAAGTATCATCTTCTCCAATAAAATTACCAGCCAAGTTCTACTTCTGTTTAGGAAGCTATTTAAATCATACAGCAGGGTTAAAAATGATGACTTCCACTTGGTAAACTTCTAGCTGTCAAGGAATTCCCTGAATTCCTGAGTACCTGATTCTCAGATCCAGCTGTTCCTTGCATTTCTGCTAAGGTTTCCTTCTTCCTGTCTCCTCACTTCAAGTTTTAGTGGACAGTTTTTCTCTGGACTGTCCCCCTCAATTTGTTCCTGTTATTGTCTCTCAATCAATGCTGCCTTTTCCTCTTCCCGTTTTGTTTTGCCATCATTTGGGGAAGTCCAGTATTTTCTTCCTGATGATTGTGGTGTTTACACACAGCTCTCGTTTCCTTTACTTATTATTACTTTCTGGAGAATGACTCTGACCAATTTCCTAACTTTTCTTCGTATCGTTGACATTTTCTTTTTTTCTAATCCTTCCTTTCTTTCTTTCTTTCTTTCTCTTTCTTTCTTTCTTTCTTTCTTTCTTTCTTTCTTTCTTTCTTTCTTTCTTTCTTTCTTTCTTTCTTTCTTTTCCTTTCAGTTTCTTGAATCTTCTTTGGATGGTGTCACTGAGACCACCAGTTCATTTCACATAGGCTACTGAACAGTCTGTAAGATGGTGACAACTTTTGGTCTCTAGTGACCTGGACTGGATTCGACTCACTGACCAAGAGGTGAAAGGCTCTGTATTCCATTACTAATCCCTTGAGCCATCCAGCCCCCTGAAAATGATTCTTTGGTTTTATTATTGCAAAGACCATTTATAAAATCATGAACTGGATTTAGGAAAGCAACCATGAAATAGCAAGGGACAACAAACTGATTGAAATTCCTTGAATGTAGTCCGGGATGAAGTCTCTCAGACAGGAGGAGTGGGCAAAAGTTATATATACGCACATTCGTTCTTATGGCAGTAGCATGACCTGCTCACTTAAACGTGGCAACTTTAGATCCACTGACCATGCCTCAAGGAACTAAATCCTAAATAAAGAAAATGGAAAAGCAAACTATGAAACAGCCAATAATCTTTATTTTGCACTTCCCCTATCCCCTATCCCCCTCTGAAAAGCACTAATGGGTAGATTTGTGCATGTGAAAATATTGTATAAAGTATTTAGTATGATCTCAAATGAATAAAACAAAAACCACACATCTCAACATGAATTCTTTGGGGGGAGCAGGATAGAAAAATTCTGGATTTAGAACAAGGAGGGCAATTATGTACTGTACTTTTGAAAGGTCTACTCCATTTCCACTGATTTGCAATTTAACATCACGGCTGAAAACCACATTTCTATAACCACATAATATTTTAGATTAAGATGAATTCATATACTAATATCAATTGACTTTGCAGTAAAAACACTTCACATTTTCTATTAATATATTTGTATTAGATTCAAAGTCCATATTCTAGCATTCAAGATATCTACCACATGGGTCCAAATTACAATTATTTCAAAATCAAGTAAAAGTTCATAGTTACTGGTTTTTCCAAAGTCACTAAAATATGCTAATAAAGTTAAATTTGATGTCTTTTTTTACATTAAAAATAAAATATTTGGTTTACCTTTCAGATATCTATAACATATAATAAATAGTGGGCAGTATAGTAATATAATAAGGTTTTGAGATACCCTGAAATTTGATGCATTTTCTTAAAAAAATTCATAATATACTTCATTTCAGCCTTAAAGCACAATATCAATGAACAAATTTGTAGAAATAAAACAATATAAACACAATGCTACAGTATTTTTTTGTTTGGTTGTTGTCTTTTTTTTTTAACTTTTGTTGAACCTACATGTCCTTTTAGTAAAAGGTAGAGAAATTACAGAAACAAAATAGATGACAAACAAAACAATTTCAAAGCATAAACTCTAGATTCAAATAGCCTCATTCTCCTTCCAACTGCTAGGGTCCTCTTACCCAAAAGTTTTGGGCACTGCACAGTTTTATTCAGCTCAACGTAAATTATTCTGCACTATGGCTCTTTTTCTATCATCTCCTTTGCCTATGTACAGTAGTAATTACAGACATGGCTGAAATCCCAGTGGATTTCAGAGAAAGCCAGAATTAAACACGATAAAAATTTAAAAAATAACTAACTTCATAAATATTTATTATTTACATTAGGAGAAATTTTTAGTATGAAGTTTTTCTTTATACAAGTTGATGAAATGTACAAGCAGTGAGAAGAGACTCCAGCAGTTTAAAGAAGGGCAAAATTAGAATGCAACAAAGATATCAAATAGGTTAGACAAAAATAATTTGCACAGAAGCAAACAGGACATGATAGAAACCTTTTTCTTAAAAAATATAAGGTATTTCACAAAAGCCTGAACATTTTACAGGTTAGTACTAAAAACAGGGTCGGGGGAAGCTTCATATATTCTCATCACAAAAATATTTACCAATATCCCAAGTGGAGTTTTTGTTTATGTTATGACGATTATTTTATTCTACAGGGAAAGGAGTTGAAAGCTGTATACAGACTAATGATACCATCCTTAAATTACAGCCAAGGCAGTTTATACATTATCTTCTCATCTTACACCTTAAGAAAAGGCTCTGGAGAGAATAAAGGAAAGCAAAGGGGAAGATGTATGGTCTCTTTTATTAATAATACTTGTCACTGGTAATAGAAAAATGGAGATGGGCAGCTCTCAGGCCATGCCCCTTCTGGAGTTTTTCTTCCATCATGCCACTGTGGAACCTCAGAATGTTTCAGGAGGGAAAGCAGAGAGTGGTGCTGTGTTCTTGTTCTCTCTCCTCACGAATTCCTTCTCCACCGGCCTGGGGGCCTTGTGATGGCAGAACCACCCCAGCTCCGTTCAGGGCACCAGGGAGGCAGTCTTCGCTGACCCTGCACAGTCCAGCCTCGAGGAGCTGTCAGTGAGCCCGGTGCTTCCTCTTCTTGTGCTTCTTATCTTTCTTCTTGTTGGCAGAACACTTGGCACAGAACCACTGCATCTCTTCTGGTGGGGCAGCCATAAGTCCAACACAGGGCCTACACACAAATATACATTCCCATCAACAAGATTCCTACAATTTCATTCTGTTACTTCCCATGCTTTCGAACAACTTTAAAGTCTATAATGTATTCACCAGAAATCAAATAACTTATATAGCACTACCGTTAAGTATCTGAATTATTACTATTTTGTGCTGGGCATGGGGCTTGAACTCTCAGGGCTTGGGTGCTGTCCCTAAGCTTTTATACTCAAGGCTAGGCTAGCATTCTACCACTTGAGTCATAGCTTCCAGTTTTTCTGGTGGTTATTAGGAGACAAATCTCATGAATTTTCCTGCCTGGGCTGGCTTTAAACTGTGCTCCTCAGATCTCAGCCACCTGAGTAGCGAAGATTACAGGTGTGAGTCACCAGTGCCTGGCTGGCATTTGAATTATTTTATTACATAATGCCTCTTTTTACAGGCATTATCAAGAGATTAATTAGTTCATTCATCCTTCCATCTAAAAATAGTGTAATTCTTCTTAGCAACACTCCGTTTTCATCTTACAGGCATCATGTTATAATAGAACAAATATCCTTTTACATTTGATATTTTAAAGATAAATAAAAGATCGCTTATATCTTGATTGAGCCTCACCAGTCTTTATCTCTGCAGTTTTTATCAAGTTTGTTTTCAGGGAGTTGCGTGAAGGGCTGTAGCTCATACTGAACATGAGTAGAGAGGAAAAAGGAAACCACTACGTGTCTTTTTTATTTTTATAGGCCTTGTTTCCTCCTGGAAGTCGGGTAGGTAGGGGGCTCTGGGACTCACCAGTGGTACCAGTCATCACAGCCGTCACAGCCAATCATCGGACTCCCGTCATCAGGCTTGTTGCACCCAGGGCAGAACCAGATCTTATTGCCCCACTCATCTCGGATCTGAGGGAATTTCAGGGGAAGGAGCAAACCCAGGTGGAATAGGGAAAAAGAACCAACAGAAGACCAGAAAGAGTGGTTACAAAAACCTGACAAATTAACCTGAAATTACAGATTAGTACTTCATTAAAGTCATAATCACATTGTGTACATGTACATGTATACAATGTCACAATAAACTTCTCTTGTACAGCTAATGTACGCTAAAAAATTCTTAACAAAATGAGCACAGTTATTACTCTTCTGGAAGCATATGAAGTAAATGATATGCACAATGACATGATCTTTCTTTCCTTCAACTTTTATTTTCTTTTCCTTTCTTTTGGAGACAGTTTTTCTTTGTAACCCAGGGTGGCCTCAAACTTGCAACCTACTCGGCTCAGCTTCCAAAGTGCTGGGCTGGGATTATAAATCTGTACTACCACATCCAGTTGTGATAAATCATTGCTAATGAATATTCTAAACTTTATTGTTTATGTTATTTCATAATCACCTCTTTGAACCATGTGCTGAAAGTCTGTATCATCTGAAAAATTCCTATAGCCACATCAGTTCTTAATGATTAGGGTCTTTCCTGCCCCCCCCGCCCCTGGTCTTCGTTTTTAAACAATTCTTTTATCCATGTAGTAAGAGTGCTAGGCAAACACTTTACTCACTAGGCCACATTCCCAACCCCTCCATCCTGCGTCTTGAATTCAGGGTCAAGATGCTATCCCTGAGCTTCTTTTGCTCAAGGCTAGAGCACTGTCACTTGAGTGACAGCTCACTTCTGGCCTTTTCTGAGTAGTTTATTGGAGATAAGAGTTTCACAGCCTTTCCTTCCCTAGACTGGCTTTGAGCTGCGATCCTCAAATCCTCAGCCTCCTGAATAGCTAGGATTACAGGTGTGAGCCACTAGCACCTGGCATGATTATGGTATTAATGGCAAAAATAACTGGCATTTCTCAAGCACCCATGGCTTCCTCAAGCACATCATAGGCAGGGAGTTATATATACGGCCAAACATGCATGTATCACTCAATTACTTATTAGCCAAACCCTTCTCCTCAACAGGCTGATACGATCAAGGATATAAAAGAGTTGTTACTAAGTAACTTTCCATTCCTTTCATGACATTTTTAGAAAAGCACAATCAACTAAATGGCAAATGAAATAAGGGGGCCAAAGAACCTCACATTTAATCATTATTTTGCTACAAATATTATAAACTGGAGTTTATTAACTTAGTAGTTAAATAGGAGGCATCTTTAATTATACTGCAAGACAGAATTCCATACAGGAACCAAAAAAGCAGCTGTGAGTAGGAGGTAATGTGAACTGTTTTCACATGTCTCCCTGCCCGGAGGGAAGTGCACCACGTGGAGACAGTCAGCCGTCCTCATGCACCAGCCCTTCAGGGGCTGGGCTGTTCCAGTGCTCGGTGCCCCAAAGCTACCACGCATGGCCAGTCTTGCTGCTGGGTGACCTTTCTTGAAATTAGCAGGCCATGACTCTGCTACTTAAAAATTTTGCCTTTGCATGGGCACCACCCACTATGTCACAGTTCACTAAGTTCTCTCAAACATACTGCTCTATTTACGCATCATGAAAGAGCATTTGGAGAGGTCAAGACTGGGAAACAAGAGCACTGGGACCGGAAGTGCCACCCCAACACCACTACTAGACAGTGACACATGGGCTCTGTGCCCTCATCACATCTGTCCTCAATCCACAGTGTCTCTAGGAATCCGAGGCTTCTCAGCTACACTGCCATTCCCATGAGGCCTTCTCCACGGTCTTACCCCACATATCCACTGGAAAACCATTACTATTTTTCTTTTCTGCCAATACTGGGGAATTGATTGAACTCAGGCCTCGGGCTCTTGTGCTTGACTTTTTTGTTCATGACTGGCTCTACAATTTGAGCACACTGCCACTTTTAGCTTTTGCTGAAGACCTCACTGCTTCCCAGTCATGTCCATTCACAAAGGCCAGGGTTCTGGCCAGGCTAACACAACCACCTGCAGAGCCGGTAGTCACAGCATGCCACTGCCTTCACACCCCACCAGTGTTCCGCGTGTGCTTGGTGTCACTCTACAGTGTCCATGGAGTGTATCTTTAAACACTTCATAGCCACAGTGCATTTGGGGTTTGAGCAAGATCAGAAACTACTAAGAATGTGGGAGACAAGGGCTGGGGGTAGGGTGCCAGTGTTGTATGCTTCCCTAGCAGTCCAGGGCTGGTGTTCAATTCTCAGCACCAGGAAAAAATTACCTAAAATACTCCCTGGGTCAATATGGACTCAGTAATCATGGTGGATTTTGTAACTCAAAGTCATCTTATACACTGAGGAAGCTCTGCAGTCTAAAAGTCCATTTCTACTTAACATATAAGCCCTGGAACATTTTGGATCTAGTTAATAACACACGGTAGTTTGTATTATAACTCACAAACAGCTGGTTTATAGAATATGACATAAATTGTATTCTTAAGTGAATAACTTTATTGCTTGCTCAAGAAATTCAATTTGGATTTAAATGTCAACATTCATTCTTGTATTCATATGGTGATACTGTTGCCTATAATCTTATTCCAAACTAATATAAAACAATGAACAACAATGCTCTGACATTCTGAAGACTGAATAGATGATGTTGCAATATAATGCTTTTCAGCCAGAAGTTTGAAAGCACTTCTTTCGTTAGGAAGAACTGCCTCTGAGACTCCTAATGACATATACAGTTGTTCTTTCTAATTGAAAATACTCTCCCAATAGGCTCTCAGCTACTGTGAAAGTGATACATACCACGTACGTGCTGACGGTCTCAGTCACCACGCTTCTCACAGGGGCTTTGGAGCTTCCTGCCCCAGAGATGGCAGGGGATGGAGATGGCACCAGAGCTGGGCATGCTGCGGCCTGGGCGAGGAGAGGCAGGGGAGGGGGGTTCATGTGCACAGGAACTGGGGCTGGGGCTGGTGGTGGGGTTTTAGGTCTATTCAGAGAAGGAGCTGGCTTAGCCTCTGGGGCTGGAACCACTTTGCTGATGACACTGTTAAGAGACAAGAGAGTAGGATAACCAAATCAAACCACATGCTAACATCTTTTTCCATCTAGAAGCAACATCTATTTTTAGGAGTCCAAAGATAAAGAACTCAGAATTCAAGTTTTTAGTTAAGTGCTCTCTAGTTAGACTTTTTTTATATTCTCAAATTGTCCTTCAATGGTCACATACTTAGAAAAAGCTTTTTTTTTTTTTTTTTTAGGCTATTGCCCTACCCTTGGGCCTAGGTGCTGTCCCTGAGCTCTTTGGTTCAAGGCTACCACCCTACCCTTGAGCCTTGCAAGCCCTACTTCCCGTTTTCTAGAGGTTAATTGGAGATAAGAGTCTCAGGTCCTTAGGTGGCTGGGCTGGCTTTGAACCTTGATCCTCAGATCTCAGCCTCCTGAATAGCTAGGATTATAGCCATGAGTCACCATGCCCAGCAGTATTATAGTTTTATATGCTTTAAAAGCTAAAGCTGGGTGCCAATGGCTCAATCTTAGCTACTCAGGAGGCTGATAGTTAAGATCATGGTTGAAAGCCAGCCTGGGTAGAAAAATCTATGAGACTTGGATCTTCAGTTAAACCATCAAAACGCTACAGCTATGGATCAAGTGGTAGACGATTAGAGTGAAAAGCCGACGACAGTGCTCAGGCCTCGATTTCAAGCCTCAGTACTGGCATTTTAAAAAAAAAGGAAGAAATAGGCTAAAAAAAAAAAATCAATACCACCTAGTGTTGTCAAGACAGGGAAATAGGAGAGGTGACTGGTCTAGTATTTCTGGGTGGTTACCAAAACTGTCAAAATATTCAACTTTCTGACCAGCAGTTGGGCTTCTAGAAATTGATTCTGAACAGCCAATAATGTAAAGTCAGATGGTAAAGTATTAATAACCTCAAATTTACAACTGAAAAAATAAATAGAGATAAAAGACTAATTCTGAATACCCACAATAGGGAATAGGTTAAATGAATACATGAGGACCAGAACTGTTGTTGGCATTGTGTGCGTGTGTGTGTGTATTTATTTACACAAAAATTCCTCCCTGAAACATAAATTCTATGAATGTGTACTTTGAAAAAAATTGAAAAGAATGTACAATACCAAAATGTCTAGAAATTTCATCTATATACCAAGACTTTTTTTCTTTTGGCTTTTCTATAATTAACTGTATAACAATGAAAAGGTAAAAAATTTTGTGTCATGTACACATCTAAAATGCTATTGGGAACTTTTAAATGATGCTTCACTTGAGTTGTACAGTTAAAATCTATTTACATTTCTGTATATATGGGGTAGTTCAGGGGCCAAAGTCTAAGTGTTGACCATAGTTTAGTCCTAAATTGATGGGGAAAAAAAAAACCCACAAGCTAAATCAAAGAGCTGACAATTTAGTTCATTCTAAGTTGACTCCATCATCACTAACAGAGATCAACAACAGAATGACCAAGTAGGAAAGGTAGACAGCCTCATATAATGATGCTGTTGTTTTCATGCAACTGAAGTAGTAAGTTTGAATAGGTATTAGATACTGCTGTGTTGGTAGCTAGTTCCAGAAGGCCCGTTTGTTCATATGCTTTGTCCTTAGTATGGTGAGGTGACAGGGTAGGACTTTAAGAGGTGGAGATAAGTGCAAAATGACACACATGTGTACGTATGTATATACATAGAGTTCTCACATTTGGGTAATATGAAGAAAAGTTACTAGAGCTGATACTACATGTCGACAAGACAAACTATCCTTTTTGTTTCTGAGGGATTACACTGGTATTATAATGGCGCTAAAAGTGACCTGCTGAGGCTGGGAGTTTGGCCTAGTGGTAGAGTGCTTGCCTAACATGCATGAAGACCTGGGTTGGATTCCTTGATACCACATGCATAGAAAAAGCTGGAAATGGTGCTGTGGCTCCAGTGATAAAGTCTCCCAACCCCTCAGAATTGGCAAAAAAAAAAAAAAAAAGTGACCTGCTTTTCTCAACTGGTTGGAAGTACCAAAGATAGTTCATTAGACTTTCAGTTATTTTGATCTTAGCTACTAAGTAACGTATGGTAATAGAACATATACTTTTGTTATTTCCTTAATTTTTTAGCATAATAAGAAAATACATAACAGGATAGTATTAGTCTGATTTCAACAATGAACCTAATTTGGTCACTATAAAAATACTTTTGGATTGCAGCTGGCCAAGTTCATTGCCATTCTTGGTTGCAGACAGTGTTTTGCTTCTCTGAATTTTTTCTCCCCGAAGTATCACTTTTTCTCTGCTACTTAATTGCATGGTAAGTTCTCCTCCAGAGCTTTCTGCTGAAAGCCCAATGTCTCACAGAGAAAGTAATACCATCCACAGCTGGGTCGCACAATGGCTCCATGCTGCTAACATTATATCTTTGGGAGGCTTTGGTCACAGTGCCCTAACACTGGTGTTATTCATGCAAACGTGCAGAAGGAAGGACTTTCAGCAGGATTTCTTTACCTGTTTCCCCACCACAAAGCAGTGAAACAAATAGACTGGGTCATGAGTTGTAATGCAAACTCACAGCTTGACAAGTCAATAAAGAGCCAATCCTCGCCTCCCAGCCCCACAGAGCCTCCAAGGTTAGAGGCAAACACAATTTGGATATGTTCTGCACAGGGAGTTTAATGATCCTCATTATTCAGCTATTGTGTGCAAACACTATGAAACTAGTGATCTAAATTATCAAAGTCCAAATTACTGGCTACTAAACTACTTACAAAGTTCAAAAGTTTCCTCACAATGGTGTACTTATTTACTTCTCAAAGTGAACAGCTATTTTTAAATGTAATGAAATGATACCATAGGTAAAAAAACGTATTCTTGTTTCTGTAAATTTTATAGAATTTCCAGAATGAGATTTTTCAATGGAGGAAAAAAAACTATTCTGATAGCATATATATATATATATATATATATATATGTATTTATAATATAGTCCTGCCAGGCACCAGGGCTTAAGCCTGTAATTTTAGCTACTGTGAGACAGAATCAAGGGAATTTTGGTTTACCCAGGGCATAGAAGTTCCCCAAAACTCAATGGTTATCAATCAACTTCAGCAAAGTGAGGGGAAGAGGTAGGACAAAAACAGGAAGATGGAGGGGCCAGCCAGCCAGGCACAAAGCAAGGCACTACCTTGAAAATAACCATTGCAAAAAGTTGCTTCAAATCACTGAGTTTGGCGACCATTTATTTGTTGGAAACAGAAAATTAACATAACAAGTATCCAACTTTGGCCGGGAGTTTGGCCTAGTGGTAGAGTGTTTGCCTAGCATGCATGAAGACCTGGGTTCGATTCCTTGGTAACACATACATAGAAAAAAGTCAGAAGTGGTGCTGAGGCTCAAGTGACGACCTCTAGCCTTGAGAAAGTCTAAGGATATGACTCAAGCCCTGAGCTCAAGCCCAGGACTGGCAAAAAAAAAAAAAAAAAAGACAAAACAAAACAAAACAAAAAACCCCCAGCAGAAACAAGTATCCAACTTTTCTAACTTTGGCATATAAATTTTGGAGAGATTATATTTTAGAGCATCATCACTTAATATGCCAAATTATAAGTCATTTCCATATTTCACATTGATAATGTACATGTATTATGAAAATGAGGTTTATGTTGATTCTTTAAATCAATCATTCATTATTCCTTATTCTTCACGATTCTCACAGCTCAATTTTTTAACTTTTATTTTGCTCGAGCTCAGGGTCTGAGCACTGTCCTTGGACTTTCTCAAGGCTAGAGCTCTACCACTTGAGCTTCAGCACCATTTCCAGCTTTTTTCTATACATGTAGTACCAAGGAATCAAACCTGGGTCTTTGTACATGCTAGGCAAGCACTCTACCACTAGGCCAAACTCCCGGCTCCTCCAGCTTTTTTCTATGTATGTGGTACTGAGAAATCAAACCCGAGTCTTCATGCATGCTAGGCAAGCACTGTACCACTAGCCTAAACTCCTGGCCCACACAGCTCAAATTTTAACATTCATATATTTATAAGAAAACTGTAAATGGACTTAATTCTTCTAACTCATGACTTGCTTTTTGAATATCTACATCATCTCAAAAAACGATTATTTTATCTTGGCCCAAGTGTACATCAAATAATGTAGGCATGACCTATTTGAAAAATGAAATAAATTGCATGAAGTAATTAGAGAAAAACACTGCCATTACAGAATTGTCACTTCAATAGGGGAGGACCAAATGATTTTAGTTCCACTGTCAAATGTTCAAAATCTACAGAATATCAAGAACAGCAGAAATACTATTCCTAATATTTAATAAATACCAACTCCTTCCTCTGAAGAGTATCAACAAGAACTAGAGATACAATAATTTCAACAAATATAAGACATAAAAATGGCAAACAAAAGGGTAAGCAGTACAAAGATTCTATTATAGAGAAAGTGAAGAATTCAAGATCTCTCTGAATATACCTTGTCATTTAGTTTTGACTTTGGAGTCAGGTAAATGGTTAACTCAGAAAGTTAAATTTTTAAAAATTGCCTTTGAATTTGAGACTAAGCAAAATGAACAACTTCAAAGTGTATCAATCATGCTGGAAAAACTATCATTTCAGGCAATTTTAGGAGGACAGCGCTCTGCTCACACAACCACAGAAGAACTGAGCAAATGCTTAAGAAAATCTCAATCTTCAATATTTGATTACTAGTTTCGTAACGGTGGTGTTACTTTCTATTTTATACAGTTCTTGTAAAAATAAAGACATTCTTTTTTTTTTTTTTTTTTTTGGCCAGTCCTGGGTTTCTGCTCAGGGCCTGAGCACTGTCCTTAGACTCAGCACCACTTCTGACTTTTTTCTATGTGTGTGGTACCGAGGAATTGAACCCGGGTCTTGTGCATGCTAGGCAAGCACTCTACCACTAGGCCAAACTCCCGGCCAGGAAAGACAATTTTAATAATGCTGTTATGACTAGTAATGTAAAAAGAGAAGCCAAAGGGAAGTGGTGCTGTGGCTCAAGTGGTAGAATACTAGCTTTGAGCTGAAGAACTCAGAGACAATGCCAAGGCCCAGAGTTCAAGCTACACAGCTCAGGAGAAAAAAAAGTCAAAAGCTTTAAATAAAGGTTACAAAATATTGCTACAGTTATTCTCTTAAAAAAAAGAGAGAGAGAAGCTAAAGAAATACATTTGCAACAACGGTAATGCTAAATCTGAATGAGAAATAATATAAACATAATTTTTTTTTTCCTTTCAAGTTTACCTATTTCTGAGAAGACCCAGTGGTCTTCCTTCTAGGATTCCTAGGACTTGTCGTAGCACTGGGCATCTCTAGTGCACCAGATTGTGACTCTCCCCAAAATACACCTGACTAAAAGAAGTCAATGTTCATTAAATGAACAAGAAATTTCAGATCTGTGGAAATACACAACATGAAGGAAATATGCCACAAGATAGAAATGGAACATTTGTAGCTGGAAAGCTGTCAAATACAAATGAGGTTTTATCAAAATCCAATAGACAAGATGAAGGAAGTCAGTGATCAAGATAGGATAATCTGAACATGAAGAAGAACAAAGAAGATAGAGAATGAGGTGGGGCAGAGGGAAAAGGGGAAAGGAAAAACAGAGACAGAGAGAGACAGAGAACATATAATCCAACAACTCCTTCCTCTAAAGAGTATCAAGAAGAACCTAAACATTTATCTTGTTATTCTTTTTTTTTTTGGCCATTCCTGGGCTTGAGCTCAGGGCCTGAGCACTGTCCTTGGATTTTTCTCAAGGCTAGAGCTCTACCACTTGAGCCTCAGCACCACTTCTGGCTTTTTATCTATGTATGTGGTACCGAGGAATCGAACCCAGGTCTTCATGCATGCTAGGCAAGCACTTTAACCACTAGGCCAAACTCCCGGCCCCTTATCTTGTTATTCTTATATGAGCTACATTTCAGGGTAACTAAAATTTCCTTCCTGAAGAAGAAAAGTTCACCTTCATTGATAGATTTCAACTTAATAAATGGAAATGAAATGGCTAGATTAAATAAAATCCATCATTTCACAGAGTCCAATTAAATGATTGATTTTATATCAGTATGAGTCTGACAAACAGATATAATGAGCTGATATAACAAGCAAAAGGCATCAAAATATACTTGTCCATTAAAGTTTAAAAATTTAAGCAAGTCTTTAGAACTAAATAACTGTTATGAGGAGGAAATAGCAATTTAAATTACATGATAAGGAAGTAGATAATGAGATGCTATCTTGGATAAATGATCTACTATCTTCAGTTGCATAGCAAACAGGAAGAGGAGGTGGGAGCGTGGAGAAGAAACTACAAATTTCCCGATTCATGCAAACCATGCTCTCCCAAGCTTTTATCCACTGTTTAGTGTTCTACTGAAATTTGAATATCTCCAAGACTTACTAATCTTTCCTATCTGGAAGTAGGAAAGATTTTTTAAATTTTTTTTGAAAATAATTTTTAAAAATAATTTTGTTATTTTTGTGGTGTTATACAGAGGGGTTATCGGTTCATAAGTCAAGTATATTTCTGTTTTTAGATAATGTCAACAGTTCCTTTGCTTTCCCCCAGTTTCTTCTTCCCAACCTTGGCATCTATGGAATTGGAAATGTGCCTCTTTTAGCCTTTTGTACTTTCTCCTGTTTACGAGGATGTTTGGATATGTTTTCTTCCTCAAGATTCCAATTTCAAATTTTGTTTCAGTCTACTTTTGACTACTTTTGTTTGTTCCATGTATATAATGAAAATAAATATCACTTTAATGTAGATTAACTCTGAAAACTGTAAATTCTGGAGTGCTGTCTGCGGCATTTACAGTCAGTGCCTTTCTATGTAGTTCAGTTTGGCCTAGAAGCCTCACCTTCCTGAATTCTGGGATTTAGGTATGAACCCAGTTACTGTCTCTTTTATTTACAGATAATCTTACCTTCATCTGGAGTCAAAGAGTTTTATAGCAAATACAGATATTATAAAACAAATGCTGGACACAACAATTCCTGTATAGGAAAAATTATTGCTATAGTCATTAGAAACTAGCCAGCTTCTATATACACCCTAAAGTAAGGTAACATATTTTGATTTAGTATCTATAATAAGGCTGGGAGGGGCATGGCTCAAGTGGCAGATTACTTGCAAACGCAAGACCATGCCTTAAAACCCTAATATTGCCAAAGGGAAACATGCTTATGTGTGCATATCCAGACTCAGATGGACAAAGACACATATATATACACAGACACTAAACCTAGCTTATTATTGATAAGTAATTTTCGTAAGATTTTCCCCAGACTTCCCTCAAATCTACTCCTCTAGATAGCTGATGCTGGAATAGGTGGAATTATATGCATTAACCACTGCATTTGGTCCTAACAGGATGTTTTTTTTTTTTTTTTGCCAGTCTTGGGGCTTGAACTCTGGGCCTGGGCACTGTCTTTGGGTTTTCTCAAGGCTATAGCTCTACCACAGCCCTACTTCTGGCTTTTTCTGTGTATGTGGTACTGAGGAATCGAACCCAGGCCAAACTCCCTGCCACTAATAGGTAATTTTTAAGTGGGCTAGGACAAAAAAGGAAGAAGGATCAAGAAAAAGGAGCCCATGAAAGAAAAATGAAGAAGAGATTTAAGAGAATATGATACTCAAATAACTATAGAGTCAAGAATACCCAAAAGAAATAGGAAAGGGAAGGGGGGATGATTGGGGCAGGTGAGGGAAATGGGGACAAAAACATGAGAAGGGGTATCAATGTGTGAGAAGTAATGCACCTCCTACCTGGTGCATGTAACTGTAACCCCTCTACACATTGCCCTGACAATAAAAATAAAAATAATAAAAAAGAATACCCCAAAGTTCCAAAAGAGGGCTCAGGAAACACGGCTCATGAGAGCATAAAGGATTAACGCTGTCGCAGCCATGTTCTCTAGATGTGGGAAGTGGACATTCAATGATCTGATCGAGAAGCTACTCAAAAGCTTTTGGCAGAAACCAGATGCACTTGGTCTAGGACCGAAGACTGGAGAAGCTGCACCTAAAGACTAAGTTTTGAGAAATGGGAAGGAGAGCAGGTAGCTTGGTGAAGATGAGGTTTAGCTAAAAGGAAAAGGGAAGAGGAGGGAGACAGCTCCCCAGAAGGCAAGAAAGGCAGGCACAAAGGAGGGCACAGCAAGAGCAGAATACAAGAAAGGCTGGGGCCACAAGCTTTCCTAGAACCTGGAGACTTTCCCGATACTTGGGCCACAGTGACAAGAAAACGTTGCTAAGTCATGGCAGTCCTTCCGTAACCTGAATATCTATGTATTGAGCGACAAAGGTGGGTGTGGGGGCAGTGAAGAATTATTACTTTGTGCATCTAAAATCATTATGTCAGTTTCTGAATCTACTATAGATGCCTAAAGTGACAGGAAGAATAGAACGCAAAGGATTAAACATTCCTGTAGTCATACTACCAGGAGGTCTAAGTGTTTTTTTAAAATCAGGTACATATTTTTTTCAACACTAGAAGTGTGAGCAGTTTGATCTTTAGGAGAAATTATAATCAGATAGTAAACAAAAGGTTACCATGATACAGCTAAATTATCTCTGGCTGTTAAAGAACATTTAAATTCTAGAGGTTTACATCAGCTTTTTCCAGATAACAAATCTTAAGTACCTTCCTATAGTCACTCAATTAGTGATCTTGGGCCTTGATAACACTGCAGAGAGAAACTTTCCAACCATCATTCAAATCATATCTAAAAAGGTGGTCATAAATATTTTAAAACCTAAGTGAACTAATAAGACCTAGACCCATTAAGGATAAGATCTTTTTACAACAAATTAAATAAAACAATTTATTGAAGTCTGGACTCAAGATAAGCCAGATTTACTAGCTAACCTTTTATTCATTTAAAGAACAAAATTAGCTCTAATTGCATTAGAATAGAATCCAGTAAATTTTCCCAAGTCTTTTAATGTGGCATCCATGTAAGAAGTCCTGTAATTGTTTACAAGTAAGATGGAAATGCTTTGATTATAATCTTTCCACTTGTTTTATTGTGTCGTAAAAGCATTTCCCGAAACCCAAAGCTGGTTTTTCTGACAGTATACCAGTTTTTCTCTTAAATACACTGCATCTTTGGTGTTCATGAACAAACCACAATGTGACAGGGGAAAAATTAAATTTGGACTTCATCATAATTCTAGGTCAGTAAAATTGACAAAGTAATATATAAAGAAGTCAAGATCTCCTTGTCTGAAAATTCAGAAAATGGCTGAACACTTGAATAAGAAAATGTTTCATCTCAGAGGTGACTCAGATTTATCACTGAGACATGAGGGCTTGGAGCTGTTGAATTTATGAGTATTGTAAGGAGACAAAACTAATGTATATTACCTATAATTTCTCTTCCAGATGTTCAGCAGCAAGGGAATTACATTACAAATATTGGTATCTTAGACAACTAGTATTAAAAAAATCAGTCATTTTAAAATTTCAAATATAGTCAGTAAAATATTTAAATATTATTTACATAATTTGAATATAGCCTTTCTTAAGATTCTGTTTGGCCATTATTCCTACTATATTCACTTTAAAGTTTAAATCGATTTAATAATTATCTTTAAATAGTTGTACAAGGGAGTTTTATGTCAATTTATGTCTACAATGCATCTTGATCAATGTCATCCTTGTATCATTCCTGCCCTCCACCTATCCCAATCCTATTTATCCCCTTAGTTTCCAAGTTCCATTGTCATATATGTACAGTGAGTATGATGATTATATCTACCCACCATTCCTCTCTCTTTGCCTTCTTTTATCCTCTTAAACCCCTCTTCCCTCATGGCATTCATTTTGTGAAATTAACTATTCAAAAGAGTTGAATTATGAAAATCTGCCCTTGCATATGTCATATTTGGTCACCTTTATTGTGTATACATGCACATGAGTTTTCATATATGTTTTTAATTTATTTCTGACTTTCACATATGAGAGGAAAACCTTTTCCCTTTGTAAGCCTGACTTACTTCACTCAACTTTGTGTGTGTCTATTCATCTATGCTGGTGCTTAAACTCAGGGTCTGGGTACTATCCCTAAATTTTTTTGCTCAAGGCTAGCACTCTACCACATAACAAGAGCTCTACTTCTGGATATTTGGTGCTTAATTGGATGTAAGAGTCTCACAGGCTTTCTTGCCATGGCTGGCTTTGAACCATGATTATCATATCTCAGCCTTCTGTGTAGCTAGGATTACAGGGGGGAAAAATGAGAGTGGGGGGGGACAATATTTGACAAGAAATGTGTTCACTGCCCTACATATGTCACAACCTTATGTATGTAACTGTAGCCCCTCTGTACATCACCTTAACAATAAAATTAAATTAAAAACAGAAAGCAGATTAATTTAGGCATGGTGGCACATTCAACAGGTTAAACTAGGAGGCTGATAAGTTTGAGGCCAGCCTGGGCTATATAACAAGTTTGTCTCCAAAACAAACAAAAAGAACAAGTGCTCTGTAAGGCTGGGGATCTAGCAAAGTATATTGAACATGCACAAGGCCCTGGGTTTGATCCCTAGTCTTCCCAAACAACAACAACAACAACAAAAACAACAACAACAACAACACACAAAACCCCACATTTTATTTTGTTTTTTCCCTTATAGCTAGGAAGTTAAACTCGGATTTGACACAAACATTTGATTCTTTCCTTACTTTTCTATTTCTGTTTCCTAGTATACTGTACATCCTCTCATGAAGTTACCCTAAATAAATGTAGACTGGAAAAAATGGTTTCAAGGATAGAAAGGAAAATGCAGATAAAAACCATTTAATATTGTCTCTAAGAACTTATTAACACTCATCATTAAAATGCTACTATATATTTTCACTCTGTTAAATATTTCTTGGCTAAGTATGGCTACCTTTTAAAACACAAAAATACTAATTTTCTTTAAAAGACTTTTATCCATAATTATTCTCTATTTTTATTGTCAAAATGTTCAGGTCACACAGGGGTGAAATATCTATGTTTTGTTTCAAAAGACTGAATCTTTTATATTTTTCAAGATTAATAAGCAAAGCCTTAGTACTGTTTTCCACAGAATATAGACTGAAATAATTGAGAAATTATATTTATTAGCCCTCCACAAGACATAAGGAAAATTCGTGATCAACAACAACAAAAACAAAACCAAACCAAACCAAAAAAACTGGACGTCATAAAAAAGAAGACATCAAACTTTTAGTACCTCTGCCATGAAAGTACTTAACAATGAAACTTTGTTGAATTTGGGAAGCCAATCCAGTTGCCAGTAGAAATGAAAATGTTAGCAAAAAAGGAAAACTTAATTGTCGGCAGAGAAGCAGTCCCTGAAAATGAACACAACCTAACCTGACTGTATTGAATAAAGAGTGAAATGTGCCAACTGGAATATCTGCTATGAACTTATTACACCAGAGGGACTTTAGACATCACTGAGAGCAGTCTCGTTTTTGGACAGGCATCATAAATAATTGGAGTGTCACCTAGTCAGGTATAGCCAACCATCTTAGGAAGTTGAGAGGGCTTCTATCAGCCATCCTTCCATGGGGAAGGTGGGATGACACAGGCAGGGAAGTCCTAAGAGCATTTTCCCAACACAGTGTGCCTCACCACCAGCATGAGTCACACATCTGGGTAGAAGAGCTCTCCATCTACTGGAAGTATGGGAAAGTAGACAGAAGGAGAGAGAAATTCCTTCTCTAAAACTTGTGACAGGGCAGTATTAGAGAAGATACCAGTGAAATGTGAAAGGAAGGATTACCTATAAAAGTTTTATGCAAATTTACATTACATCTTTCTAAATACCAATATGTAAAACAGCCTTTGTACATAGAACTCCTTCAGCAAAATTTTGAGCTTTGTAGTCATTTGAACTTGGAAA
The DNA here is from genome assembly GCF_031878675.1 of Megascapheus bottae. Lineage (NCBI taxonomy): Eukaryota > Metazoa > Chordata > Mammalia > Rodentia > Geomyidae > Megascapheus > Megascapheus bottae. The sequence goes on along the minus strand of NC_143534.1, from coordinate 7,330,608 downwards.
ATCTGCACACATCTCCCTTAACAATTCTCTTATCAGACTCATTACTAAGACATTCTATCACTTTATTCCACTTACTTTCTTCACAGACAGGAATTAAACAATTAATGCTATCGTTAGCCAACTCTTTCCACACTTACTCAAAATAGAGGCGCTCAGAAAATAAGATCAGGACAAGAAATACTATGAGAGCTGTGCTATCGCTGTACACATTCTACTCACTGTACTCTGCATCACAGGACCCTAGGATTCTGATCAACAGAGCTCCTGGGCAGTGCTCCTGGGCAAGCTGAAGCCTACTTTTTCCCTTGGTTTATCAAGGGCAGGTTGACTGGCTAGACTTAACTATTTCAGCAAGAAGCTTAAATGTGTTGTTTCCCCACTCCTACTTTACAGGTGTTAGATGATAATTTCAGGGTTAGGATTTTCATTTCATCTTCAAAATGGACTTTAGGCACTCTAGATATCCGTAACTGGAGGATATATTAAAGGAATTTGAGATCTTTGGAAAAGACATCTTCAATTTTAAGGCAAGGAAAGGAATTGTCTTCACCACAGAGATCTCTTTAGAAAACAGTTCCAGGAATGCTTCAAGGAATATTAATAGGAAACAGAAGAAACTAACCTCAAAGTCCTTTCTGAATCAAGGGTAGAAGACATAGCTTCTTTATTTAAGACCTAGAAACTAAATATTGTCTTAAAGATCTTCCAATGAGAGGGTATAATTTAAACCTTGTAAAGCCTTTTCTTTTTCCCATAATTTCAAAGGACTCTATTTTCTCCCTGTCCTTCAGCAATAAATACTCGTCCCTGCCCCCCTGAACTAATTAAATCCCCTCAATTTTGAATCCCAGTCTGCTCATTAATTTCACTTAAGAAGAGTATTAGTTCACCCTCAAGTGTGTACAAAAATAACTAACGGTACATTTATATGAATCTTCACCACTTTTCCACTATAACAGCCATGAAATTGGCTATATGTCTTTATTCTACAATCATCAAATATCAGTGAAATATAAAAGTCACATAACTGTAATGTCATAAACATTCCTTTAAGTTAGTCATCATTTAAAAATGCAAAATCCATGTTTAGTTTGCAGGTCACACAAAAACAATCAGAGTGGGGGAGTTCATTTTAATTTAGTTCATGTAAATAATTTCTTTGCTCATTGTAAGGCTTTTTTTTTGCATATGCCTTTGTTAAATAATTATCCTTTAAGTTATCATTCATCTGAATGCTATCATGTAAGTTATTTACCTACATATCTGAAGTTTTACCATTTATGTAATGTACTTCCAAGAGTAATCTGTCTAGAATCTCTGGTTATTATCATTTCTTTCAAAGTAGACATTTTGTTCCAGAGTAATAGGATCTGTTTCTCACATCTTCTGGTATCTTAGGTGTATGAATGATATATTAAAAGGAGAAAAGTAGTTGACAGCGTAATTCAAAGATACTTAAAGGCTAAGAGAATGAATATAACTTCCTATTTTTTACTACAAACCTTATTACTCTAAAGGTATTGAGCGAGTAAAACTTCTATGTGAGAAGATCAAATACTGATAAACTACTGAGAAAGTAGGAATTAAATATGAACTAGTACGAGAAAAATAGGTTATGAATGATGAATAAGAGCATCTTCTCCTTACAGAAATGAGAGTAGACAGAATTTCTAAGGAGATGGTATCAATTTCCTTTGTGGGTCTCTATGATCTATTGGTTGAGGCATAAGAACATTTATTCAAACTTTTGTCAGATTGACAGAGAATAAAAACAAGTATCTGGTTTAAAATGTGCCAGATGTAAATATGTCTATGTGTGTGTGTGTGTGTTTGTGTGCGCGCGCGCGCGCGGCGTGCCAGTCTTGGGGCTTGAATTCAGGGCCTGGGCTCTGCCTCTAAGCAATATTTCCTCAAAGCTAGCACTTTACTACTTGAGCAACAATGCCATGTCTGGCTTCTTCGGGATAGTTAATTGGAGGTTAGTGTGTCTCAAGGATTTTCTTGCTAGGCTGGCTTTGAACCACAACCCTCAGATCTCAGTCTCCTGAGCATCTAGGATTACAGGAATGAGCCACCAGCACCTAATATCAATCTAAATATTTTTGCTAATATTTTCTAAGCATACTATCAGTGTGATTCCCCACTGTCTAGATCTCTAGATAAGAGCAACCAGGAACAATGTGGAAAATTTCCATAGAATCGAATGAGAAAAGTGTGAAGCATCTGGATTTTCTCCTAATCTTAGAAGAGTCTTTAGAGGAGTGCGCATTCTCCTGGAAGCCATGTCAGCTCTGGATCACTTTTGTCACTACCATGCTGGTCTTTGTTACTGCACTACATTTGGGGGCTAATAGAAGCAGTTACATAAAATACACACAAACTAGAGAAGAAACAAACTACAAGAAAACAGCAAATTTTCTGCTTTTTATCTACTAACAAATTAATGGATCGTACTCCCATTTTTATCACTCAATGAAAATGACAACAGAATGCCTTGTAAGCCCATTTTCTACATAATTTTTGTTGCTTGCAGTGTAAAGGACTATACTTTCAGACTTACCAGGAAAAAATAAGGTAGTAAACATGTACTTTAATTTTTTTTTTTTTGCCAGTCTTGGGCTTGGGCTCAGGGCCCAAGCACTGTCCTTGGACTTTCTCAAGGCTAGAGCTCTATCACTTGAACCTCAGCACCACTTTCGGCTTTTTTCTATGTATGTGATGATATCGAGGAATCGAACCCGGGTCTTCGTGCATGCTAGGCAAGCACTCTACCACTAGGCCAAACTCCTGGCCCCCATTTTTTGAATCTCATTTAAATGATACACAGTAAGTTTACCAGAATAGAATAATTACTTTTAATATGATTTATAAAAGTAGTGTCTCCCCTTCGCTCGTGAGCGTGCTAGTTCTCCCTCCCTCCCTCCCTCCCTCCCTCCCTCCCTCTCTCTCTCTCTCTCTCTCTCTCTCTCTCTCTCTCTCTCTCTCTCTCTCTCTCTCTCTCTCTCTCTCCCTCTCTCTCTCTCCCTTTCTCTCTCTCTCCCTCTCTCTCCCTTTCTCTCTCTCTCATATAATTAGGACCACTGAAGAACACTGGAGGTCTCACTAGATCTTCAAAAATAAAGAAAAGAAAAAAAAATCCAACTAATTTACCTTAAAGAAGAATGGACTGATAAAATAGTTCTGTGAAAATTGAGACAGATATGGGATTTATATTTCTAGTTTTTTATTAAAAATAAACAACAAAATGAGTAAAAAGCTCTCCATTGTTAATATTACCCAGGGATCTTAATAAGCCTGTGGCAACATCTTGTTTTACAGAATTAGAATATAACATGCACTATCTGAACCTTTATTCCGTCACAGTGAAAGACAATTTGTACTTGAAAAGGTATGGGCCAGGAGTCTGGTCTAGTAGTAGAGTGCTTGCCTACCATGCACAAAGAGCCAGGTTTGATTCCTTGGTACCACATTCATAGAAATGCCAGAAGTGGTGCTGTTGCTTTAGTTTTGAGGAACAGCCCAAGGACAGTGCTCAGGTCATGAGTTCAGTCCCCAGGACTGGCAAAAAAAAAAAAAGAGAGAGAGAGAGAAAAGATATAACATAGTATCTAGGTGGATGAACTATGGCAATTAGTTCATCCAATATAGTTATTTACTTTTTCTGATAATCAAGACATAAAATACTAGGCAGAAACAATGTCACAGGCTAGTCTTAAAAAAAAAAGTTTTTAAATACAGAAAATAAAAGCATTACTGAGACGAAAACACCAATAAAAACTTGAGAACAAAGACTTCTCAAAACAAAGCCTGACTCTTATGTGTTCACACTGGAAGTTTTATAGGACTCAATTAGGACAGGGAAAAGAAAGTTAAGTTTACCTTGTTTCACTGATTCACATTTATACTTACATCTTGTCTTGACCAGCACCAACTCGCAGAGTCAATCTGGGGATAACTGGACTTGGGGCTGGAACAACTGGTTCTACTTTTATCTGTGGAGGTTAATGCATTATATACAGTTAATGTTTTTCCTCTGAAAAAATGGTATCTTCTACTTCTCATATTTTCCTCCAAGTTTAATAAACAAGTGTAGGCTACACACATTTTAGCAATACTAAAATACTAGACAAAAAACAACCTGGCTTTAGCAAGCAAAGCTTGCTTGCTATGAAAGATTCCATGGATGTGAATCACATCAGGTAAATATAGTAGTTATATATATATATATATATATATATATATATATATATATATATATATATTTGTGGGTCATGGGGCTCCAACTCTGGGCCTGGATACTGTCCCTGAGTTCTTCAGCTCAACGCTACCGCCCTACCCTTGAGTCAAGCCCCACTTCCCGTTTTCTAGAGGTTCACTGGAGATAACAATCTCAGGTCCTTTTGTGCCTGGGCTGGCTTTGAACCTTGATCCTCAGATTAAGCCTCTCTGAGTAGCTAGGATTACAGGTGTGAGCCACTGCGCCTGGCTTTGGTAGTCATTTTTGTTTTATTAGTTTGGATTAATTTCTCAGGTTTAGATTATGTTGTTAGAATATTTTTCAACAAAGTTCCTGTCACAGCATTTGTTAAAGCATTTATGCAATTGCCGGCATTAGGTAAACAGAAAAAATCTACAATGGCAGTTTTCCTATAAGATAAAGTATAACTATTATGGGACTTGACAAATGTTAAACTCATAATAAGCTAGCTTTATTGTGTAAAAAAGCTGAAATGCCAAGTCTAATTATAGCATTATACTATTCTATTTTTGGCCAATAAGAAAATATTTGTAAAAAAAAAAACAATAACAACAAAAACAACCAACTATATTCTTTCTAGAAAGGATTTATGGTGAAGACAATGACTGCTAGAAAAAGCTGAAGAATTCACAAATGTTTGAACTATCAGAAAGAAAGGATAAAATTAAGTATGGTATTACAGGTTCTCTTTTCGGTTTGGAGATATTAATGGTATAACTATCATTTAAACATTTTTAATGTTTACAGGTCATGAGGCTTGAACTCTAGGCCTGGATGCTGTCCCTAAGCTTTCTTCAGCTCAAGGTTAGCACTTTACCACTTGAGCCATGACTCCAATTCTGGCTTTTTCTGTGATCAATTGGAGATAAAAGTCTCAAAGAATTTCCTGCCTGGGCTGGCTTTGAACAGTGATGCTCAGATCTCAGCCCCTGGAAGATAGGATGACTGGTGTGAGCTACTAGTACTCTGCCAATCAACATTTTGCATAAACACAGCAAACAAAAATTCTGTAGTACAAAATTATTGATTGAGCCTGAAGCATGGCCTAGTGGTAAGAATGCTTGCCTAGCATTCATGAAGCCTTGGGTTTGATTCTTCGGTACCACATACATAGAAAAAACCGGAAGTGGTGCCATGGCTCAATGGCAGAGTGCTAGTCTTGAGAATGCCCAAGGACAGTGCCCAGGCCCTGAATTCAAGCACCAGGCAAAAATAACAACACACACACACACACACACACACACACACACACACACACACACACACACACACACACACACAGAGTTTCTGTCAGGGCTTTTCAGTGCAGGTTTGATTGGTACTTTTAGTGGGATATTTCTTGATGGTACAGGACTGTTGTCAGCACGGCTGTCTTAGAATATTCCATGTAGCAGTCCACTAGTAGTCACTGACAGCTGACTACAAACCACTGACTTAAGTATTTCTTTTTTTTTTTTTTTTTGCCAGTCCTGGGCTTGAGCTCAGGGCCTGAGCACTGTCCTTGGACTTTCTCAAGGCTAGCACTCTACCACTTGAGCCTCAGCACCATTTCTGACTTTTGTCTATGTATGTGGTACCAAGGAATCGAACCCGGGTCTTTGTGCATGCTAGGCAAGCACTTTAACCACTAGGCCAAACTCCCGGCCCCTGACTAAAGTATTTCAAGCTCAAGAATTAAATGATAATGGAAGAGTGCTGTGGTTATAAGAGGGAATGGATATATGAAATACTGTTCAATATCTTATTATTCATGTACTTATTTGCACATGGATCAAATCTACTACCTTCTCATATGTATTACCTATCTCTTCCTGGAGGTTTAATTTATTTTTTATTTTTATTTTAGTCCATAATCTCATCAGAATCTGCTGTGATTAGTCTCTTGAACACTGATAGAATATGGGTGTGTGCTCCATAAACATATGTTGAATTAACAATTTATCTTGAATATACCCTCAATTCTCTTCCCTATGGATTATTCTTTATTCTTCCAGGAGCAATCTAACACTAGCCTCCAGAACACTGACTAATCCCAAAGAATCTTAAAACCCAACTCCAAGTTCATCTGTGCCTCAATACTATCTGTCCATTTAGAGTTCACTCAGCTAAGGGAGGATACTATGTCTGATCTGTTGCTGTGCCTCAATATCTGTCACAGTAACATGTAAGAAGCCAAACTTTTATCAGTGTTCAGCCTTCCTTGCTTCTTTGATTCTAAAAATTTTAGATAAGTATTCTCATAGGTAATGAGCAATATTTATTTTAAAACTGATAGATAAAACATAAAAATTAACACTTCATATAGTTTTGGGCTGTGCATCTATTGTATAACATTTGTACCTGGATAAACATATCTCCAAACATAATTCCTTTCTAGTAAAAGTTTTCAAATTCTATTTTACTAGCATTTTAAAGTGTATGGTAAATTGTTATCTACAGCCATTTTACAATGTAATAAAACACCAGAACTTCTTGTTCAACTCACAATACCTTTATGAAAAACACATAGCCTTTTTTCCCCCATGCTTTATTTTTAAAATAAGGCCATTTCTTTTATTTACAAAATCTGCTTTACTATTATTGTGCTTCATATTTTGTGTCTGGTTATCCTAACTGGGCAATTGTAACTTACACATGGGTAATATTTCAAAAAATATGTTCCATATACAGTTTTAATCAACTTGATTTTCACAACTCTCTAAGATAGGTGTGGAAGGCTTATTATTTCCAAATAATAAAACACTCATGAAGAATTAGTGGTCTGCCCAGAGTTACTGGGTAGACAATCAATGGCCTAAATTCAGACCTATTGACACCAAACTCATCTCTTGTTCTCCCATATAGCTCCCTGACAATCTGACACATTTTGGGTTCTTTTTCTTATAATGTTGATATTGCAACTATTTATTTCCCTTTCCCAAGATCTCTTAAGATAAGTAACATATACTCACAACATGGTCAAGGTTAGTTGTAAATATTTTTTTCCTTAGAAAAAGAAGTTTTTTTCCTAGATGGTTATGAAAATTGGGATTAATTTTGTCATCATTTCCACCCAACTAAACTAACTGGGTTTTTGCTGCTTCTTAAATGGTTTGACAAGGCAAATGAATCAAGACCTGGTCTACTTAAGTCCTACCATTAAAAAGTTAAATGATATAATCAACTGGTTTAATTAATGAATGATTCTGCTAACTCAGCTCAAAGTTTTATCTGTAATGATAGTGAACATCATTTAAGCAGAGTTAGGGAAGATAGGGAGATACTTCTGATAGGGAAAGGAGGAGCTATTAATAAACCATAAAGCAGATATAAACTGGGGCTGTCCTAGGCAAATGATAACCAACGGTAACTCCACCTACAAATGACTCAATACTTTTATTTTAGTCTTAAAGACATTAAATCAGATTAACTTCAAAACTATTAAAGGAAGTAGAGAAAAAGATTACTAAGAGATTTTGAAAAAGCAATAAATTATGAAGAAAATTAGTATTATAGCTATAGAAAGTATGTTTAAAGATTTCTTCCTAGATTTGTTTATCTGAATGAATCAAAGTGAATCAAAAACTTGAATAAATCAAAATAAGAAGATACTTCCTATAATTATAAGTAATTTTTCACATGCCATTCTCAAAGACAAAAGTGAATGGCGATGAATTTAATTACTTACACAATATGACTAATGCCATCTTTTAATGGCACAGAGCCCAAATCTGGGGACTGAATGAGCCTGTTAAGGGTTAAAATAAAAGAACTGTACTTTGGAGTAATGCTGAGAATTGGGGCGAGCAGAAGAGCATTTACAGTGGATTACTAAGCTTCCCAATTCACCAAAGAGGTAAAGTCCAGCAAAATAAGACTCCTTTGTAGCTAACTAAAAATACATTGTCAGTGGATTTGTCCAGTTTTATGTATAAGCAATACTTCTTTCACCTGAACTAATACTAGTGCTCATATAAGCCCCTTATTGCCATGTGCTGCATTTTTTTTTGTTAATCTTCAAGGATTTAGCTTCTTTGCCACATACCTCAGGGCACCAACTGATAAAGCTCTAACTCTCCATTTTTCCAGGACACCAGCAGTGCGGCCTTGCAAAAAATGAAAATCGCTCAAGAGATTTAAAGGAGAAATTTATTTTTAAAATCCTGACTTGAAGCAAAGAGGTAGATTTTTAAAAAGCTTATCTATAAAGAATCAGTTTAAATTTAAATTCTATCTTAGAACTCTTTCATGCATTCCAGCTTTAAAGTTTATCTTTTGACAGGGACTTTCTACAAAGGTAATGGGCAGCTTTGTCAATATAATCTCTCCACTTTTTTATTTTTTCTTAATGTTAAAAAAAAAATCCACCATATATGTGAACTAACTAGGCCCAGAAAACACTGGCTCAGATTCCCATCTATGCTGACTTGTCAGAAAACCCCATAGAAACTACTGATGAAGTAGCATTTTGGGTGCTAAATCATGGCTGGTAACCTTTTTGTAGTCTTTCTTAGCAATGAAAGTTTTTTCATTATTTCCTTTTAGAAACTGTATAATGCAATTCTGCATAATGTTAAGAATGTTCTCCCTATTTTACTGTGCTATCTTATTACTGAAAACTTCTTCATTTTACTAGTTATGAGAGGTGAGAAGGCTAGAAATGAGATACTGTTTGCCCATTTGTTAAAAGGACAAACCAGTGAGACTACTTATCATTCACTGAAGAATAAACTGTTTAAATTCAATGAAAGATCATTTAGGGCAAATCCTAAAGGATTTGGGATAAGGCTTTAACTGTTCAGATGAGTGAAGTCAGTAGAGCTCTAAGGGCATCCTTTTCTGTCCTTCAACACAGAATGGGAGCTCTCCAAGGTCCCTTCCAGGACTGGACATTTTATCAAGTTCTGATGGCTCTTATTCCTGTATTCTTCTTTCCCAGCTTGATAGTGTCCTGTTATGTGGACATGCCACAGTGGACAGAGTCCGGCCTGAGAAGGCTGTGAGGGGTGACACAGAATCCAGACTTTAGTCTCAGGACCTGGCCAAACCACATTGCTTCCCCTCACTGATGCACCACTCAGACAACCTTTCTGTGTAGTTTTCTCAATTGTAAAATAGGACAGCAACCAAACCCACAGAGCTGTGTGGAGGAGTAAATAGCAGAGCTTTGGCTGGGTCTAGCTTTGCATGTGGTCAGTAAATGATAGTTGCTAATATCATATCCTATCCAGGTTAGTTCATTCAATAGACAATGTAATGCAAATGAAATAATTTAGCTGTCAAAATTTTGAGAATCCTTTATAAAGTTTAAGGGCTTTTAATTGTAAGCATCACTGATTTTAGATATAAGAAAATTTTAAATTGTCAATTTTAAATTCATGATATAGCTTCATCTCAGTGTTTTTCTATGAGAAGGCAGAGGAAACACCTTTCCACTAACATATATATGAGAGAAGAAATAAAACTATTATTTTTAAACAAGGGTAAATTATAATGATGTTGCCTTCGACTATGAATGAGCCTGAGACAGAGGAAAGTGGGCAGAAGTCAGACAAGTTAAGAGAGGGCTATGATAATTAGGCAGTGGTGGGGCTGGAATTTACACCCTGCACAGTGACTGCCAGAGCTCAAGTTGCATGATGACTGTGGGCCAGACTTTTGCCTATTCATCTATGCATGATGATGTCATCATTTTTGGCCCCACTACCCAGTGCCACCTACATCAAATATAAAAACATATTCCCCACTATAAAAGGTAGATTTTGGCTCATTTTGTAAGATTATAGATACAACACTGTGCTAGTATGTTTGTCGTGTAAGAGAGTCTGAATTTGATCCCTAACACCATATACACAAACAAAAGGAAGTAAAAGATTATAGGCACAACCCTCTAATCCACTGATATAAGTAACAAGATGTTTTACTTTTTTTTTCACCTACAATGATCCTTCCTCAAGAAAAATTTAAAATACCAACAGAGAATTTTTGTTAAAATAATCACGTATGTTCATTCATTAAAGCACGAGAGACTAATGGTTTAAAAGGAATTAAGTTAGGCATTACAAACTCTGACTTGTACAGAAATAAAAGGTTTTGTGTGTGTGTGCGTGTGTGCGTGTGTGTGAGAGAGTCATGGGGCTTGAATTTGGCCATGGAAAGTTCAAGGTCTGGAAAAAAGCTTAACAGACCTGGAGAGGGTTAACGTATCCCTTCTATAAAACCATAAAAAAAATTCAATGATCAAGTGTAACTCCATTTTAGGTATGTTTTCAACTACCACCTCCTTTGCTTGATACTTGGGGTATTAAGTAGTGTTGAAAAAGAAGTCTTTTTGTATTAGCACTTCTGTGGTTGTACTCATCTTTTCCCTACCTATTGGCTATAAAGGACTACAAGTTAAAAGAAAGTAGAAACAATTTTTTTTTCTTTTTTTTTGTGGGTCATGGGGCTTGAACTCTGAGCCTGGGTGCTGTCCCTGAGCTCTTCAGCTCAAGGCTGCCACCCTACCCTTGAGCCACAGCCCCATTTCCATTTTCTAGAGGTTAACTGGAGGTAAGAGTCTTAGGTCCTTTTGTGTCCAGGCCGGCTTTGAACCTTGACCCTCAGGTCTCAGCTTCCTGAGTAGCTGGGATTACAGGTGTGAGCCACTGGCCAGGCTGAAACAATTTCTTTTTAAAGTCACAGCTGACTTACCAGTTGGCTAAAATAGCCCAAAGAAATTTAGGGCTCTACAATTTTATAAGTTAGTTCCACTCCCACCATTTATTATTGTGCCAGACACAGTACTATGCACATCTTATATCCTCCTCACTTAATCCTCATGGAAGCAATATGCCTAATTTCTCAAAAGTCAGGATTTGAATTGAGGTAAAATTTGCAGGTATTATAAAATAGCTGAGTTTGATAAACTGTCATCTTTTGTCATTTTTCTGATTCACAGCCTATTAAAACTGACACAAGGGCTTGTATTTCTTTTGTTAGGTAAAGTCTAGGCTACTACTAGCCAAGCTTGCCTCCTACAGATAATATGAGGACTTTTCTGTCCTGAAGTTAGAAGGCTGCTGTGGATAAGCATGGACTGCAGTTATAAAGCTAATCTGATGGGCTTCTCTCACATTCATAACCTCTGTTGAAACAATGCTTCTGCCTTTGCAAAGTAAAGATGGTGATAAAAGTAATAGTAGCACATTTGATTTATTAAGGGATCAGTTGCCAAGTTACTAGGAACAAGATGAAATAACTAATTACTGTCAGAAAGTATTTCTTTTTTTTTTTTTTTTTTTTGCCAGCCGTGGGCTTGAGCTCAGGGCCTGAGCACTGTCCTTGGACTTTCTCAAGGCTAGAGCTCTACCATTTGAGCCTTAGCACCATTTCTGGCTTTTTTTTATGTATATGGTACCGAGGAATTGAACCCAGGTCTTCGTGCATGCTAGGCAAGCACTCCACCACTAGGCCACACTCCCGGCCCTCAGAAAATATTTCTAACGAATACTTTGATAGGTGAACTATAAGTGACTAGTTTCTTGATATTGATTTTGGACAAATCTCAGGCCCAACTGCTTATTCATTAACGTTAATAACACATCGTGGATCTGTATGGACGTGCTTTAAACCCAGCTAAGTACCATATTAAAAACAATATAATGGTGATAAAATGGCTTCAGAAATACAAACAAGAGTTGGGTTTCAGTTCTAATTAACATGCCAATGTTCTGTTATACCTCCAGTGGTTATAAATATGCACCACTATAACTAGCTTTTTATTGGTTGAGATGAACATCGCCCTAGATGCCTGGGCTAGCCTGTAAAATCACAATCCTTCCTATCTTCATTCCCTGACGAGCTAGAATCACAGTTATGAGCCACGTGCCAGGCTTACCCCGCCCCCATCTTGTTGGTCATGGGGTCTGGGCGCTATCCCTGAGCTCTTTTGCCAGCACTCTATTGCTTTGATCTACAGCTTCACTTCCAGTTTTCTGGTACTTAACTGGAGGTAAGAGTATCACAAACTTTCCTACCTGGGTTGGCTCTGAACTAAGATCCTCAGATTTCAGCCTCCTGAGCAGATAGGATCAGAGGTGTGTGTCACCAACACCCAGCTCTAGCTCTACTGCTTTATGTTTAAAAATAACTCAGGGAGACAAAGAATAAGTTAGGCATAAAAATGAAAGAGATCTGTCTTTACTGGTGTCAGCCAAACTAATTTTTCTAGGTAAGTGTGAAATTTAGAATGTTATAACTGGGAGCAGTGGCTCATGCCTATAAGTCTAGATAACAGGGCGGCTGCTATTAGGAAGGATTATGGTTTGAGACCAGTCTAAGTAAAAAAGCTGTGGACTCTATCTCAACCAATAAGTTGGGTATAATGGCTTATGCCTTTTAATGAAGGACAATCTATGTTCTAGGAAGGCCTGGGCAAACATTTAAAAAATAATAAAAAGTAAAAAAACAAACAAACACTGGGAGCATGGCTCAGGTGGTAGAACACCTGTCTAGGAAGTACGAAACCGAATTCAAATCCTAGAATTGCTCCAAAAGTCATAGCGAAATTATCATTATCGACAATATATTTGCTACTGGTCAAATAAAGATACACGTTTATTACGTGGAAAAAAGTACTGGGTATTACTTTGTAATCAGGTTAAAAGGAAATAGGATTGCTTGTGATGTCTGTGGATGACATCTAAATACCAAGCTACTTTTGTTTAGAGGTTTGAAAGCAATGTGTCAATTGATTACTCAATTACTATAATAATTTCAAGACTTTGGAGGCTACTTGCCTACAGTACCATGGTCTTAGATCCTCGAAGTGTAGCATTTATCTAATTTCTCTGGAAATAATCTAACTGTTCTCTAGATGAACTCTATAAAAGTCAGATTTTCTGACATGATAAACATTTCTGCTCTGTGGAATTACTTTCTTAAACCACATTGCTGATCAGCTTAAATGTTCAGTTGAGATATTCAGCAATGAGTTCTAATTTGTTAAAGTGGAAACAGAAGGAAGAAGTGATATTAACAGAAAGTACTGCAGACAGACACAGCTAATGAAATGTCAGAACAGTTCTTTGAAGGAAAACCGAGCCAGGTGGTCACTCCACTGGACTCACTATGCTTATAAGGAAAATATTCTCTACTATCTTAGAAACACTGTTGCTGTCTCTCTCATTTATCTAACAGTCTGTATAAAATACTATGAAGTAGACTTGCTAGTGAATAAAAATATTATTCAATGGACTTGATTATCCCAGTGGGTCTGAACAACTTTATGGGTATCAGAATTAAAATTAAACTTTGTAACCTCAATACAAACATCTTCCCAGTTCTGGGTGATTTACATCTAATATAGATACAATTGCTGGCTTTGTTTACCTGTATTTTTCACTAGGACTTTGTTCAGATAGTCCTGAAAAGGATAAACTGCTTACTTTTTCATGCTTGTGTTTCTCCTTTTCTTTTTCTCTCTTCTCTCTCTCCCTTTTCTCTTTCTCCTTTTCCTTCTCTTTCTTCTCCTTTTCCTTCTCTTTTTCTTTCTTTTTCTTCTTCTCCTTTTTGTCTTTCTTCCTTTCTTTTTCCTTAGGTTTCTCCTTTTCTTCAAACAGTTTTTCTGGGAGCACTGGTGACAAGGCAGGAAGCATGGAGGGGGCCCTCACCGTAGAAGGGCTGAACAGGGGCAGTGCCATCTCTTTTGGTGGTAATACCAGTGGTGTGGGCGGAGCCTTGGTCTTCTCTTCTCTCCCTTTATCCTTTGCTTTTTCCTTTTCTCTCTTCTCCTTATCTCGTTTGCCCTTTTCTCTATCTTTCTTTTTGTCTTTATGCTTCTCTTTCTCCTTCCTTACAATCCCATCTTTTAATCTCACTTTTGAATCAACATCTTCGAATTCTTTTATTTTAAACTTATAGGGATCTGATTCTTCATCTTTAAGGAACTCCTTCCATGGATACTTTGTTTCCTTACCAGCTTCTTTCTCTTTTTCCTTCTCTTTCACTTTATCCTTGTCCTTACTTTTTTCTTTGCTTCTGTCTTTTTCCCTTTCTTTATCTCTCTGCTTTTCTTTCTTTTTCAATTTAGTCTTCAGCTCTTTCTTCAGCTTCTTTTTTACTTCCACTGATGAGGGTGTCCTGGTTTTGTCTTCATACACTTTGTGGAGAGGTTCAGGAGTGGGAGGAGAAACTGAAGGAGAGGAGATATAAGGAAAGCCAGAAGGCATACTGGAAGGTGTTCCCAGTTTTGCCTTGCGTACAACCTCATCAATGGAGGCATCCATCGTCCATGAGTTATCAGAACTTGAAGTTCCACCTGATAGAGGCAGAGGAGTGGATCCTGACTTTGTGAAATTGTTGGAGGAAGTGGATGCTTTGGGAGTGGTGCATTCTGAACCTGAAATTCTCTTAGGGCTCATAAAAATGTCTCCTTCAGATTCGGAGCCAGAAGAAAATTCAAAAGGATCTGGCTCGCGCTCAGCACAGGCTCGGGCAATCACGGCATCTATAGAGTCATCGATGGTTTTATCTGTTACCAAAGCCTTTCTTGGCTGAGCCTCATTATTCAGTTTCCCAATGTCGGGGGGAGGTGGTGTTTGTTTTATCTGGATGGTTTCTTTACTAAGTTTTTCATTTATTGGAGTTGAAGGAGTCCTATTTGGTGTGTCAGGTCTGACAGGTGGTTGGGGAATATGAGTCATAATCTTGGGGCTCTTGGGACTTTTGGGGCTCTTAGAACGTCCAGGTGATTTTTTTTCTTTGGAAACAGGTTTTGGTGACCGAATAGGACTTCCGACCATTGCTGGTGAGGGGGTGGTTTTAGGTGATTTACTCTTCTGTCCTGGAGAACTAGTTTTAGTTTTTGCTTTAGGTGGAAATATCTTTGTTTCTGATGGTTTTGCAGTTGGTATCTGGGATTTTGCCACTGGAGCTAACATTGGTGGCTCCGGTGAGGGAGGTGCTAAGTCTGCACTGTCTTGCACGTGGACCGGGGAAAGCATCGGTGGGATCTTTTGCGTATTTATTGAGCTGAGAGGCTCTCGAGCTTCCAATAATACTATATCTAATGTATCCCCTTTAGTGTTCAACAGTCGTGGTCGCTTCATGGCTGGCATTTCTTCAGCTTCAGGACTGTCCAGTGGCCTCTTACCCAAGAAGTTCTCATCATTAATGATTTCCTCCTCCTCCAATTCATCATCTTCCTCCAAGGGAACCTGCATGGCTTCGGCCGATGTACCCCCATCAGTGGGTACCTGTTCTTCTTCTTCTTCTGGGAAAGGAAGAAAGAAGTGTGAGTACAAATACTAATAGAAACAATGCTTCAGACATTACTTCTAGAAAAGAAAGGGAATTATTGAGGGTGCAGAGTAAAGCAGTAACTTTTCAAGGATTTTCCCCATCTGTGTGTTTATAAGAAGGCAATCTGGCAGTAGATGTACAAATGGATTCACGCCTTAACTTCAAGATGTAGACTGCTCATTATTTCTAGTTTGTCTTCTCTTGTTTCCTTAATTAACTCAGCTTCTAACCCAAATAAATACTGTTTTTGTATTTCTATATCTTCATGATAGCTCATGCTCTCTTCCCCCCCACCTCAAAACAATGTAACCAAATCCTCAGAAAAGATAGAAAGACATATTTTTAGCACTTTCAAAACAAATGTTAGCTCTATGGACAGTTCATATCCTGCTTCTATCTTCTACTTTGTATTGATGCTAATCTACTTGGAGAACCAGCATGGTCCAATGTAATACACTTTTTAGACATCTGAAAAGTGGTGCTTTCCCTGGAGTTTTAGCACTATAGAGCAATGGCCTTAGGAAGCCTCCCAAACTCCTTGGGACTGCTTCCTAGCCTTTCAAAAGGAACTAATGTTATTTGCCCTGCCTATGTGGCCAAGTTGTAAAAAAAAAAAATAGATTTCTTTCTGCACGTTAACTAAGCAAAAAAGGCTGAAAGGTCTATAGGAATAACTGTTAGTACCACAGATAGATACAGCACTATAAGAGTGCAAAAGAAATTCAGATTACTT
This sequence comes from Megascapheus bottae, assembly GCF_031878675.1. Taxonomy (NCBI): domain Eukaryota; kingdom Metazoa; phylum Chordata; class Mammalia; order Rodentia; family Geomyidae; genus Megascapheus; species Megascapheus bottae. The sequence goes on along the minus strand of NC_143534.1, from coordinate 7,314,355 downwards.
CACTTTCAAGTGTATTTGAAATATTTGGAATTGGGAATGGTGACGGCTGATGGTGAAGGGTTAGATGACAAACACATGGTGTGTGGCGCAGAAAGACTATGAGAACCAAAGAATAATTTAAGTGGTTTGGAAACTAGGGTATAAGATAGGGAACAGTACAAAGTAACTTTAGTAAAGCTGTATCCAGATCCTATAATTTCTGAATTCCAGAAGAAACATGACAGCAGACAAGAATCTCATGGACTTTCCTATCTGAGCTAGCTTTGAATTGTGGTCTTCAGATCTCCTGAAGTAGCAAGATTTACAGGTGTAAGTTATTGGTGCCTGGCAAAAAAAAAAAAAAAAAGAACAATGAACAACTAGAAAAATTAAGAGTGCCAAGAGTGTGGCCCAGTGGAGAATGCCTACCTAGGATGCACAAAGCCCTGGGTTTGATTCCTTGGTACCACATACACAGAAAAAGCTGGCTTTCGTGGTAGAAAGCTAGCCTTGAGAAAGCCTAAGGACAGTGCCCAGGCCCTGAGTTCAAGCCCAGACTGGCAAAAAAAAAAAAAAATTAAGAGTAAGAAGGAGTTTTGGTTTTTTTTTTTGTTGTTGTTCAAGGCTAGATATATCCTACTACTTTGAGCCACAGATTCACTTTCTTGCCTGCGCTAGCTTTGAACTGTGATACTCAGATCTCAGCTTCCTGAATAGCTATGATTGTAGGTATGAGATACCAGCTCCTATCTTACATAATTTCTCTCTCTCTCTCTGTCTGTCTTTATGAGAAATTATCACAGGCAATGTAAAGTATAAGGCAAAACAATCTATGCACACTTCTGGGACCACCACCTCGAATTAGCAATATCATGCTAGTATACTTTGTTCCTTTCCTATTCACCACCCCTACCCTGCTTTCTTTGCTCCTACTCCCAGGCTTCAGGTAACTATCATTAAAAAAAAAAAATAAAAGAACAAAACTTAAGATAAAAAAAAAAACCTCTTATCATTCTTCTCTTTCCATTATAGTCTTAGTAAGTTTGAATATAGCTTTCTTGTACATGAACCTCACACAGATGATTCCACACCATAATCATCTGCTGTTTTCACACAACATGGCATCTTCTGAGATTCTCAACCAGGTATGTGGCTCATTCATTTTCATTGCTGTTGAAATGCTCTATGCTTAGTAATCCATTCTCTTGATAGGGAAGTTTTCCAATTCAGTGAATGCCTTTTGTTTTAGAAATATTAGCAACTTAAAATAAACAAATATAGTTGATCTAACTTATGTCTGCTAAAACACCAATTCAGCTGATGGTGTATAATGAGCTTCTTAGTTTTCATTATATGGGCACTGTTAAATCTATGTTCTAAGAGTTTAGAATAAAATAAATATATAATGGTTACTGAATGTTTCCTATGGATAAAGATTAATTTCAGTTTGATTATTCTTGCCTAACAATAAAGAATCTATAAAATATTCTACAAGTGTTTTAATATTTTTCCATGTTCATCTGTGGAAATAGTTTTATTAAGAACATTAATATATTTAATAGAAGTTAAATATTACATGACCTATGGTATCATTTCTACTGTCTCAATATTTTGAAACTGAAGAAAGACTCTTCTGTATCTATGTGATAAACAATTATTGGAGAAATCGGTAGTTCAAGGAAAATTGAATGTCAGTTGTGAGATTTTAAGAATATTCTTCAACTTCTTTCTTGACCCATCGGATGCAGACATTGGCATCACCTATCATGAGAGCCACAGTGAAAAATCAAACTAAATAATAATACTGGTCAATAACAGAGATAAACATTATAAAATTAACCTTCCAATACTTCATTTGTCATAAACGGTATTCATCAAAATACTATAAATTATGATATAACCCCTGTATTTTTAAGAGAAATAAAAGGACTAACAACAAAATTAAGAATGATACTTAAGCTAGAGTAGGAATCCCCTGTCTCAAAAACATTTTAACTAACTGGTGAAGTTATAAATCCAAGACAAACCAAAATAGTTTGTTAGTAAACAACTATTTTTCATTAAGTCACTAAAATGAGAATGTTATGAAATGCATCATAGAAAAAAGGAACTTTTCACTTTGCTAAATACTTTTGCATACAGGGTGCTAGGTGTATGGTGCAGCTACATCTGGATCTAAACTGTTGTATAAAGAAAGGATCATGTATTTGAGGACTGGCCCTAGCTGGGTGCTGTTGGGAATGATGGACACTTGATGAGGCAACAAGGTGACTGGGAAGTCTTCAGGTGACTAGGGATATGCCCTCAAAAAGGAAATGTGGGGCTTTAGGCCTTCCCCTCTTTTACTTCCTGAGGCAATGAAAACACATGTTTGGCAGTATGTTTCCACCATGACTGTGCTCCTTTGCCACAGGCTGAGAGCATCAGGGCCAACCAATCATAGATGGAAACCTCTAAATCACAAGCCAAAATAAATTTATTCTCTTTATAAATTGATGATTTCATATATTTGTTATAGCAATGGAAAGTTGCCTAACACATACAGTATGCGTTTTACATGTCCTAAGAGGGATATAGTATGTGAAACAGTATTAATGATTTGCATAAATTCTTTTAATCACATAAAAGAAAGAAAATGCACACACAGTAACATTCATCTTTTAAAAAAACTTCACAAATGTTGATGGGTCAGGAAACTACAAACTTCATTAATGATACAAATAAATAATCCCTACTCCCTACATTTCCCTGAGGAGTAATGAGAAAAACATGCTTTTCAAACAGAACCAAAACAGGCAATAAGGTCTGGCTACACCACAAGGATTTTGGTGAGGTTAATTCTAAGCTACTATAAATATTGACTTAGAACAATATCTTTTAAACTAGAGTAGTAAATGCCTTTAAAGAAACACTATAATCTAACATGCTCATAGACATGAGGAAAAAAAGGAAATTGTTTGCACATGGCATGAAAGCTTTTTATCTCTTAACTACAAAGACGCATGAAACCTTAAAAAAAAAAATCAGTGACATGTTCTCAAACTAAGCAGAAAATACACTTCCATTTTCCAACTTTAATGAAAAGAACAGAAAAATACTATCTACAGGATGGCCTTGAACCTACTATGTAATCCAGCCTCACCAGGAACTTGTGATCCTCCTGTCTCAGCCTCCTCAATTTTGAAATTAAAGCTCAGATGTCTTTTTATTAACCAGTAATGAAAGGATTCTAAAAAGGATTCTATTCTCTTCCAAAAAACATTTTCATAGTTTTCTGGATATAAGATACATTTATTGTAACCAATTCCTTGATGTGACCCCATGACTCATTGAGTTATTCACTTATGGTATGCTGTCTAAATGTTTTTATTAAGAGCTTTTGGCTAGGCATAGGTGGCTCATGCCTGTTATTCTAGCTACTCAGGAAGCTGAGATCTGAGAATTGTGGTTCAAAGCCATCGGGGCAGAAAAGTCTCTGTGAAACTCTCATCTCTAAGTAACCACTCAAAAACCAGAAGCGGCAGTGTGGCTCAAAGTGGTAGGCACTATCCTTGAGCAAAAGACCACAGGGACAGAGCCCAGGTCCTGGGTTCAAGCCCCAGGACTGACAAAAGTCACACAGATTACATGTTAAATCCATGGATATCACATCAAATTAGATCCAACTTTCTGACCATTCAGTTCAAGTAGTAAGCCAAGGATCTGTACAAGGTACATATGTAAGATGGAAATGAGAGTAGATATGAAAAGGTTGACTAGAAATGAAACTGGACTGAAACTAACAGTGGGACAAGTTCCCAGAGCCATAATTCAACTAAGCACAGCCCAATCAATCTCCTAAGACCTAAGCATTCTCTTATGAAAAATGCCATTAACCACTAAGAACTGAATGTTTTCATACTTGTGCAATCTTCACATGTAGCTGAACATGTACAAGGGATGATCTAAAGGGCACGACAGTGCTATTCCTACTTTGAAATACTCATGTGAAAAACATGCAGCGGTGCTTGAAATTCTAGCCACTTGGTCTTTAGATAGCATACATAACATCTTTAAAATGTAGCTACCAAAATATTGTTAAGAACAGTCAAACTAATGAATAAGGTTAGCCAATTTTGGGGATAAGAAGATTAAGACTATGGAATATATGTAAAATAATTGATGGGCTGTTGAAAATTAAATGGATTGGGGGCACAGGGTGTTTCTGGGAAGGTCAAGAGGGAACCTGGGTGAGTTGGCAAACAAGATTCATAGCTAGGTGTGAGTATCTGGAAAAACACAGTGTAATTATAGCTCTAAATGGGCCAAAAATTTAGTTCCATTTATATTTTTGCATAAAATTTGTTTTAAGCTATCCAGTCTATAATACAACAGAAAGCAGACCCTTAAAACACAAGTCAACGTGTGTAAATGGTCATGTTCTTAAAATAAACCTATTTACTTAAAAAATGACATTACTGGCAAAGACAATTAGGCAGTGACAATTTATAGAGATCAATCACTAACACAACAAATTAATAACAGAGTTAAGATGATGTGTTATATATACCAAATATACACTGACCTGTAAAAAAGCACTATTTCACCAACATTCTGCACAATAAAAAACTAAAATGCTATATAAGCAAGCCAACCTGAAATGGCACCTAGTATTATAAATGGCCTAATCTATATGTTAATACAGTTGTATCATATAACCGCAGCAAGACTAAGATAACAATATGACTTCGGGGTTTCTATGGCTACATCCTGGGCTAACGTGCCAGAAAGGGCTGGCTGCTGACACCACACAAGCACTGAGTGCTTCTTTTTGGTTATTTATGATATGATTTATGATAACGACAACATCTCCTATTTTCTTTCCTCCTCAGATACAATAAATTGCTATCGTTAATCACCCTTCTTGGCTCAACTATGATTACAATAGCATAATAGGACCTGGCTACAGTAATATTGTGGGTCTTTTTTTAAAATAAGAAATAAATACAAGTAGATTTCTTCAGACAATGTCAATATCTCTAATATTTTAATCATCTTCTTTTAAGCCTTTCCGTATAAATTCTGTTACAACTGAAATTCCATATCCAGGATGTAAGCACTTGGTGTGAATCAGATTTATAATCAATCACCACACATCCACAAATCATTGTTACCATGATTTTCTTAAACATGCTACAGTAAGACTACGTAGCATAGCTTCTTTTCTAAGACAGACAATGGCAGCTGTTCCTTTCCTGTATTAATAAAACCAATCTTACTGCTAGCTATTCTCCCCACTCCAGAATAATACAAATTAGTTTATCAAAGGGAAAAACATTAAAGAAAAAAAATTAAAACTCTGCAATGATATAGACATGTGTTTGCCTCTATCAATTATTACCTATATGGCTGCCTAATATTTTTCAACTTTAATTTTCTTTCTTCATCAATTTAGGGCAACACCAAGTACCACTTCCCAGACTTTTGAGTAACAGTAAGACACAAACTATATAAAGACAAGTATCTAATACATGAATGAGAATGTACAAAAAAGACAGAAATTCCTCCCTCTCTCATGTTCTTTCAGTGGACTGATACAGTTCCAATCAAGAGGTGGAGCCTACATGAATTTGGGTGGCTTTTGACTTGTTTTGGCCAGTGGGTCATAGTTGGCTTCAGAGTAACTTGTACAATGGAGTTTGTTCTCTTGGTGCCTTGGGAAACCTAAAACTGCCAACCAGTGAATGAGTCTAAGTTAGCCTGCTTGATGATAAGTACACGGCACAGAGCCCTAGCCAAGACATTAGACATGACAGTGAGGCCATCAATCACAAGTTCACCCCAAATACATGATTGAGGCCAGTCATAACCAGAATAACTTCACAGTGAACCAGCCCAAAATATCAACTCACAGAACTGTGAACCAATAAACAGCTGCTTTTTAAACCATTAAATTTTTACATATGCGTGCATGCACGTATACGTACACACACACACACACACACACACAGTCACTTGGTAGTTGTAATGGTAATATCCTACAACCACTGCAAATGCTAAACTGCAAATTCTGAACCACTGCTCCCACAGGAAATGTAAGGTTAAGTTCCTGTGAGCTTCTAGGATCATGTTTTTTTTAATCATATGATCAATTAACAATCTGGTCCTATGTGAGTTTCTGTTTGAAGACACCTTATTTCATACATAGTGCTGATTCATTAACATTGAACTCATAGCTTGGAAAGATGCTTATGCCACACACGTAGTTACCCTGGAAGGTACATCACGGCTTCTTCCTTTGGCTGTGCCCTTGCTTTTTGCTCTTATTGTTTAAGCTTAACATTGCCTGTTTCAAAAAAGTATTCTCCAGGTATTCCACATCCCCCAAATTACAATTCTTGATGCCTTTCTTCTGTTTTTCCAGCTAAGTCTTACAGAGTCAGGAACTACTACCACCTCAGCAGTTAACCATCACAATCAGGTGATGAATACAGATGGTAGGTCCCTCTTCATATTGGTTTGACTTATTTTTTATCTTTGCATCTGCTAAAGCAAAGTGATAAATTTTTATAGTAGAATCAAGCCTTTGACTTTTAACATTTGATATTTACCAAGGTAGTGATGCATACTAAGATGCTTTCTAAGCAATTTAAAAGTAAACAAAAGGCAAGGTTTCTATTCCTGTGGAATTAACTAGTAGGGCAGAGAGGCAACAAATAAATACAAAGAATAATTCGGTGATTAAATGTTAGGAAGACAAATAAGATGACCATGGGGAGGGGGAGTCCTACTGAGATAGTCACTGAGGAAGTGACAAGTACTAGAAATGTCACCAAGACCAGATCCACTAGGAAGAGTTAGTCATGAGGAGGCTTTGAACAAGCATTCAGGGAGAGAAGGGAGCAAGAGCAAAAGATGCTGTGGGAATTAGCTTGCTGGCAGTATGAGGCAGGGTAGAGGGAGTTTCAAGGTGGCCTGAGGCCTGGCCTTTGCCTGGGGCCAGGTAGTCTAGAATACCTGTGGGCCAGAAGGAGCCCCTGGATAGCATGAGCAGGACAGCCAGAGTAGAAGAAAGGGGGGTGGGCAGACAAAGCTGAGGAAAAGACTTCAAAAAGATAAACTATTAGAAAAGACTAATAAATATAATGAGAAAGAAACAGTTTATTCTACTAGTGAGATACAGTAATATTTGAGGATGGCTAGTGAGACTTAAAACAACTTAATAGGAAATCATTTATGATAAAAACATACACATAGAAATTCACTAAGCTGGCACGGTGAGCATTTCTGTCTACCTGTCTCAAGGTGAGCAAGCTGGTGACCTTAAGCACAAAACCTTAAACACAGTCTCTAATGCTACAAATGACAGACACCAAGATGCTCCTCAAGAAGAACTGTTTATCTTTGCAAGTAAGCCTTATTCTCTTCTGAGTTTATTACTTTAAAAATGAAAACAAAGTAAAAAGTTATACCTAAAACCAGTATTTATCATTGGGTCCTATATTTCCCTAAGGAAGAAGTGAGAAATGTATACATGTTTATCTTACTCTTTATTATAATTTAAGACTGGCTCTAAATGACCTTGACAAAATTCTGGAAAAAGTATCTCAAGACCTGGGGCTCTGAAGCCATTTTAGAATTAACTTTGAATAATTGTCCCACAATATGAGTTTCTTGATTAATTGCTTAAGATAAGGTCTCCTTTTCGTTGTGGGTCTCCAGTGGCTTCTTCTAGCTCCCACAATCACATTTGGCTCATTCTTCCAAACCCTGGAAGGCTAAGAGAAAAATCAGAGATACACCAATTCCATTACTTGAGGATTAGCTAAAAGATAACCCTTTGTATTCCATTACTGACCATTATTTGAATAATTATTCAGTACATTTGGAAGATACACTAATTGTTTTTTAAGCCTCACTTTTGTTTTATATCAGAAAAAGTTAAAAGTATTACATTCTTTAATACCACAAATCTATATTTGGGTTACATGAAAAAAAGCTATAGTTTTTTTTAAACTGTGTTTTGGTTTTCATGAATTTTTTTCTTTCAAAATAAAAAGTAAAAGCTGAAACCAAGAATAATTAGCCTATTGAAGGTCTTACTGACTAACTAGAAAATTAGGACTCTATTTTGACCAGATTTAGGTCTTAAAAGAGTCAAATGTTTGCATAATTTAGAAAGAAAATTGGCAGTGATGGCTGTTCCATCTAATTTCAGCAAAATTAGTATTCAGCCACCTGAATTTTTGGCAGTACTCCAATACGTTTATCCAAAGCAATAAGTAGACAGAAAATAAAACTGACAATCGTGCAAGTTACTTTGTCTACCTCCAGTTTCAATACACACACAACTATATGCACACAAAAACATGAGCATTTTAAGAAAGTGGATAATTTCAAAAGTACACTTTATGAATGCATTCAGGAGGTCTGCATTCTTCCTCAAGTGCATATCAGTTGTAGATAGAACAAGAAAATCCAGTCTTTCAATGTACAAAGAACTGTATTATAACAAAGTTGACTATATTTAGCTTACAAAAGGGTAATGATTTTTTAAAGTCATTTATTTTCTCAAATAAAGCAAAACAATCAAGAAAAGTTATGGCACAACATAACTTGTACATAAGCAAGAATGTGGTACAGTACTATTATATGTAATTATATATGTGTATATATATACACATGTGTATATTTAAAATTGTTTGGCTAAAAATCATATTACAATTTTCAGCTGAAAAAAACCCAACTGCTTGAGCCAATATACCAATGAAATTTAACTAAAGTATATTTGATAAAGCATATTTAAACATATTTGGTAAAGTATTGATCTTAAGTATCTTTTCAGATAAGTACCATTCATATACTTATACAGAAGGTGTACTGAATTTATACATTTTTATGGGTAACTACTAGACTGACTCTCTTTTCCCCTGATTCTTACAGGAGAGATTTCTTCCAAATACAGAATTATAAGTTATAAGAACATACCTAATACGACATTATAGAACTTAATGAAAATGTCAACCTGCCACCTCTTGAAAGATAAGTGAAGTGGAACCACATGATACTGTGTGAAACAAAAAATTGACCTTAGAACAAATATTCCTGACTCTGTGATGCTATATGAAATGTGATACTTCTAAGGAAATAACAAGGAGGAATTGAAATAGATCTATTAAAACTAAAATAAGCTCCAAAGAAACATTTTACTTAATTAAGAAAGTAGGGACACAGTGTCAAATCCAACACAGAGGAATCTTTCCCCCAGCTGCTCACATATGTTCAATGTTTCTCTATGCTTGTAATTGTAAACTCACCTATTCTGGCCATTAGCTTTGCCTCAGCACTGCTACCCAGCTCAAGGGCCTAGGGACTCCTTGTATCTAGTGCATCTAGTCTTTGTATCTTGTGACTTCTTGAGAACCTGCTGCTTTCCAGACCTGATGGACACAGTCAGAGGGAAAGGCATTTCCCATCCCGGTCGATGAGAAGAATCTTCAGCACCAGGAAAACACAGTGAAGCACTGGGGCTCCAAAGTAGAGGAAGACAGTTCCTCAATCTTGGTCACGTTGCTTCAAAGAGCACAATGACTTGATTACTCAGCTACACCACTCACCCTTGAGCTCCTCTATCAGTTTTATTTATATGAGATGCAGTTCCCATGGTCACTTGCAATATACTCCTTTCATCATCATCATCATCATCATCATCATCATCATCATCATCATCATCACCACCACCACCACCACCACCATCATCATCCCAGTACCAGTGCTTGAACTTACCCTTGTGCTCTTGCTCAGACTTTTTTTGCTGAGCTTGCAACCTACCATTTGAGCTACATCCTAATCAAGCATTTTGCTGGTTAGTTGGAGGTTGTCTCATAAATTTTTCTGCCCTGACTGGTTTTGAACCATCACCATGAGACCTCAAGATCCTGAGTAGCTAGAATTATACAAATGAACTACTAGTGCCTACCTTAATATTCCCATTTCTACTGACAATTTATCAGCATCCTGTTTGCCTTCTAACATCAACAGCTGATCACCTTTCCTTTCTTGAAATTATATTTTATGTCCATTTTTTAAAGTTCAAGTGACATGGAAGAAAGGAAGTATCACAGAGAAAAACAATATTTTACCTATCAATGAGTTATGTCTGGCAGGAAAAACATGGTCTCTCATTTTGTAAAGAGTTCTCTAGTGGGCACCTCTCAATGAACCTTACTTGGCTGACTGATAACTGGGATTGCTTTCTCACTATCTGCCAGATATTTGTAGCTCTTTATATTATAATGTTAACACAACTTTCACTCTTTTCCTTTGTGCTTTTCCCTCATTCCAGAAGAACAGGACCACGTATTTCAATAAGTTCTGAGCTTTACATTTTTTGTGATTCTGATATTGTTTATTGATTGAAAAGTTTTTCTTTCCATATCTGCTTGCCAAAATCTTATTTGTAAGATTTATAAGCTCTTTTTCTTTTTTTTTGGGGGGGGAGGTGGTCATGAGGCTTGAACTCTGGGCCTGGCCACTGTCCCTGAGCTCTTCAGCTCAAGGCTACTGCCCTACCTTTTGAACCTCAGCCCACCTTCCATTTTCTAGTGGTTAAGTGAAAATAAGAGTCTCACAGTCTTTAGTGCCCAGGCTGGTTTTGAACCACGATCCTCAGATCTCAACCTCCTGAGTAGCTAGGATTACAGGTGTGAGCCACCATGCCTGGCTGAGAAGTAAATATTTTAATACTCTGCATATCTCGAATGTCCCTACCCATTCTATATTAAAATGTTCTATATTCTGTTAGAGTTTGGCTACATAAAAAATAAAAGCTCAGATATCATGAACCACTGTTTTCTTTCATTGCTGTCCCTTCATTCTGTCTCCATTATGGACTGCATTATGTGACCTTGAAGAATGATAATTTTCTTAATGTCATGCCCTCTAATTTCACAATAATGTGCCTTGTCAGCACTTTTATTCATTCATTATTATGAGTACCTTTTAGGCTCTTCTAATACACAGATTTATATCCTTTAGTACTAGGAAATTTTCTTCTCTACTTCTTTTATAATTTCTTTTGGTTTCATTGCTTTCTCTTCCTGGGAATCTCCTAAATCTATGAAATCTCATAAATTAATTCCGTACTTTTCTCACATTTTTCTCTCTTATTATTTACTACCTGACCATATAACAGGAACCTGATGGAAAAGGATGAGAAGTTCTGTCTTTCAGTACGCAAAATTTCATCTCAGCTCCATTTTTAAAAAAAAATTATTTATTTTTTGCCTGTCCTCAGCTTGAGCTCAGGGTCTGAGCACTGTCCTGGGACTTTCTCAAGGCTAGAGCTCTACCCCTTGAGCCTCAGCACCACTTCCGGCTTTTTTCTATGTATGTGGTACTGAGGAATTGAACCCAGGTCTTCAAGCATGCCAGGTAAACACTCTACCACTAGGCCAAACTCCTGGCCCCTCAGCTCCATTTTCAGTATTGAACGTTGACTTTTGGTCTCTGCTGTGCTTTGGTCACTCAGTTCTGCCAGTGATCAAAAACACTTCAGCATCCTTCCCATCAAGGGTTTCCGATACCTGAACTTTTGTGACACCAGTCAGTTTAATATTCTTCTCTGTAGGCTAACGGTTTCTTCTTTCCTCTGCTAAAGCAGTTACCATTTGCTATGTCTTCCCTTGCTCTCTAGTCCTTACTGCTTCATACATTTTTAAAGAAAACTACTGTCGGGGGCCGGGAGTTTGGCCTAGTGGTTAAAGTGCTTGCCTAGCATGCACGAAGACCCGGGTTTGACTCCTCGGTACCCCACATACATAGAAAAAAGCTGGAAGTGGTGCTGAGGCTCAAGTGGTAGAGTGCTAGCCTTGAGAAAGTCCAAGGACAGTGCTCAGGCCCTGAGTTCAAGCCCAGGACTGGCAAAAAAAAAAAAAAAAAAGTATAAGAAAACTACTGTCATGTCAATACGGTGAGGTTTAGGAAGACGTATAAATGAACTGTGGGATCAATCTACTATGTTTAAACAGAAATTCAGTTCCTCTACGTTTAAACTTCACTGTTCTGAGGTATAGTTATTGATCAACTGGCACCCTCTTTGAGTGCTTAGCGTTTGGTGATTTACATATCTTCTCATAAGTTTAGCTGTATCACATTAATGTTGCTGACTTAATCTTTACCTTCGCTTTGTTCCCTCTCTTGTCTCAGTTTCACTTTCTTTGATTTCCTCTATGCATTCTGACTTAAATATTTCACTCATTATTTCTCCAAAGGGAAGCTCATCTCCTGTCTAAATAGCCCTTATACTCTCTGGATCATTTAGAGACTCAAGATACTGGGCCGGGAGTTTGGCCTAGTGGTTAAAGTGCTTGCCTAGCATGCATGAAGACCCAGGTTCATTTCCTTGGTACCACATACATAGAAAAAAGCCGGAAGTGGTGCTGAGGCTCAAGTGGTAGAGCTCTAGCCTTGAGAAAGTCCAAGGACAGTGCTCAGGCCCTGAGCTCAAGCCCAGGACTGGCAAAAAAAAAAAAAAAAAAAAGATTCTACTTTATTTCATTCACTATCCCTATCCAGTCACTACACATGTATTAATTTTTATATTTCATTTCCCCTATTTCTCTTATTTGCTATGCTAGTCTAGGTCCTTATATCACATGGTCCTTGATTATACTTATATCCAATATCTAAATATGTTGTCCAGGGATTTAAAACACTAAATAAGCTTGCCACCATGTATCATAAAACCATCTCTACTTAATCCTTTCTTTCTACTAACTGATCTGTGGCCCTAAACTAACCAAGGCAAATTATAGTAAGCCAGACTAGCCACACTATGCATGCCTCAGCTGACCAAAAAAAAAAAAGGATAAAGAGAACTCCTCGCCGCCAATCAGTCAAGGTTAAGTAAGTTAATTCACATAGAAGTGGTAAGCATGGGGCTTGGCTCACTACAAACACTCCTTAATAGCTGTTGTTGCTATTACTACTCTTCTCTGATGTCTTATTTATGTCATTTTCATTTCTGCTTATTTCATCATTCTTCAAGATGCAGCTCAGTCAAAAGAATAAAAAATCCAAGTCACAAGACTATGAAAACAAACATTTGAAAAAGACATATCTGAGAAAGTACTATTATCCAAAATATAGGGGTTGGAGATTTAGTTCAGTTGGATATGGTAGTCAAAACTTTTTTTCTCTCAGTGTCTAATTTGTTTGGGTTATTTTTCAATTGTGAGTTGCCAAATTCTATGTGTTACCATACAGTATCAGCCTCTATGCCATCAAAAGGGTTAGAAAGATAGCAATTTATGCTCAATGAACATCTCTAGGATTTTCTTATAAGCTGCTGACATTCATTTTGGTGCATTTATGCAAGAGATGACAATTGTCAGGACAGCTATCAGGCACTGACTGCTGCATGCATGTGGATGTCAGAGGTGTTAAAACAGAAAAGCTGTACATCCACAAAACATGCTTCTGCTCCCAATATTTAACAGTCTAGGAAAAGGCCTAAATATTTTCCATAATTTTATATTTATTTTGTAACTACCTTTCTCTTTCCTTGAGCATTAGTGTGTGTTTACCTGTATGTGAGTAAGGGAGAACACTTGTTGTTTTTTCTTTTGCCAGTCCTGGGGCTTGAACGCAGGGCCTGAGCACTGTCATTTGGCTTTTCCCTCAAGGCTAGCACTCTGCCACTTGAGCCACAAGCACCATTTCTGGCTTTTTCTATGCACGTGTACGCGGGTCTTCATGCATGCTAGGCAAATACTCTACCACTAGGCCAAACTCCCAGCCCCCACTTTTTTTTTTGGGGGGGTGGTTAGTCCTGGAATTTGAACTCTGGGTCTGAGTGTTATCCCTGAGCTCTTCAGCTCAAAGCTACAACCCTAACCCTTGAGCCACAGAACTACTTTTGGCTTTCTGGTGGTTAACTCGAGATAAGAGACTCATGGACTTCCATGCCTGGGCTGGATTTGAACCATGATCCTCAGATCTCAGCCTCCTGAGTAGCTAAGATTACAGGCGTGAGCCACCGTGCCTGGCAGTGAGGACATTTTCATCATCATTTTATCACTACTTTTCTTTCTACTTGGATTTAAGATGAAAGAGAGGAAAAAAGGACAAAAAAATGGAGAACGAAAGAAAGGGGACCCAGCACGGAAACTCCTAGATGTTATCACTTCTGGAAGTCACTTCCAGTCCCAGATCTGCTCTCCAACCGCCCAAGTGAGGGGCCATCAAAGGCTACAGATATAGTGCTCAGCTTCACATTAGGTATTTCCATCTGTAGATGCTGTAAGGCTGTTACACTAAGAAAATAGAGAGTGTGAGTGTGATGAGATACTTTCCACTGAATGCCTGGGATCCAAGGCACTTGCATTTCCACTGTGAATTTCTCTGAACGTTTTTGGTAATGGTGTTTTAATAATATGAAATCTGATAGCACTCTTCAGTGTTCAGACCAATTCCTTACACTATTTTAAATAGGATCAACTGTCCCAGTGACATAGGAACTTTTCCCTTTCCAAGAGTACGAAGACATGATGGGCAGGGAAAGGGAGTAAGGTAGGGTCATGAGAAAATGAAATTACTAAGAAAAACAAGTAAGAGCTAGGTTAACATTGCAGCTAATTATATGTTCATTTCATTTTACTTCTTAAAAAATCAACTATACTCCTAGTGATAAATATTGCTCTGGTTAAATGTTTAAGACTTAAGTTAAAAAAAAACCTGAAACATAAAACTAGAATTTTCATTTTTCCTCTCATAATACTTTTTGAAAAACAATTAAAATGTAAAGCATACACAAAATATATTCTGATGCTATATCTGTAGGATCTTGTATTCCTTAAAGATTCAGTGCATTTCACCTACCTATTACATTAACCCAATTATGTTTTTATCTTACCCTTAAGCTGCAAAGCAATACAACAAAGTTTTGAGAAGAAGGCAACTGTCATAATCATTCTTGTATATCCAGTATCTGGAATAAGATCTACGTCCATATACATTTATGGGACAGAAAAAAAAGGAAAAAGAAAGAAGGAAGGAAGGAAGGAAAGCAAGCAGGCAAGCAAGAAAGAAGGAAAGATGCACAATTTAGATCTGCTTAGAACTAATTTACACAATCAAATTTCAGGACAAATAATCTGATTATGAACTAAGATTTGGAAACTTTTTTTTTTTGCTAGTCCTGGAGCTTGAACTCAGGACCTCAGCACAACTTCCAGCTTTTCTATGTATGTGGTATCGAGAAACAGAACCCAGGTCTTTGTGCATGCTAGGTAAACATTCTACCACTAGGCCAAACTCCTGCCCCCTCCCTGAGCTTTTTTGATAAAGGATAGTACTCTACCATTTGAGCTTCTTGGTGACTGATTGGAGATAAGAATCTCATAGACTTTCCTGCCTAGGATGGATGTTGCTGATGATCATTAGACCCCAGAGTCCTGAGTTCAAGCCCCAGGACTGGCAAAAAAGAAAAAAACAAAACAAAACAGCAGTCTAGAAAAGATATAGTGTATATAGAAGGATATGTGTGTGGATTAAACAAGAACTATGCCCCTCACCTTTTTTCTGGTATCAGGGCTTGAACTCAGCAATAGCTTGGTTGCTGATGGCTGCCTCCAGCATAAGTTTGGTCTGACTAATTAGGGATGAAGTCTCATGGATTTTTCTGCCTGGTTTGGCTTCAAACCAAAATCCTCCAGATCTCAGCAGCCCGAGTAGCTAAGATTACAGGTAGATAACATTAGTGCCCAGTAACTATGTTTTATTTATTTATTTATTGCCAGTCCTGGGCTTGAGCTCAGGGCCTGAGCACTATCCTTGGACTTTCTCAAGGCTAGAGCTCTACCATTTGAGCCTCAGCACCACTTCTGGCTTTTTTCTATGTATGTGGTACCGAGGAATCGAACCTGGGTCTTCATGCATGCTAGGCAAGCACTTTAACCACTAGGCCAAACTCCTGGCCCCCTATGTTGTTTTATTTAAGGAACTTAAATGTTGAGAATTTTAGTATCTGCAGAATTTTAGTATCGGCAGTTCTGGAACCAATACCACACAGATATTAAGGGATGACTAAACATATTAGGTTTTTCCCCTCTTTTACCAACCTACCTCATGCCTAGATATATATCTCATTCATATAACTGTTGGCATTTTAGCATTTCTTCCAGGCTATAATATTTAATATTTGTATAGGTATGAAATTCCTCATTTGAGCTCACTCTGACTTACTGTTTTCTTGTTTCATACTGGACACTGAAATGTTTACATATTTGTTTCTTTGTTTACTCACCTTTCTGTTATGCTTTGGATCAAATCTAGGACTTGGTAAATATTAAAATACTGAACTACATCCTCAGTCATGTCTAAATTTCTTTTTGCATTTTACTATTTTGGAACCTATTAAAAATTAGATTAAGACCTAACTCTTAAACATAAACAGCACTTATTAGTAATACATTGATGAAATAAAATAAGCTCATTATTTCTAAAAAGCAGAAAATAGAGATAAGCAATGAGAACAACTAAAAACATGCTTAGTGCTAACCCCCAGAGGAACTACTTTTTTATGTTTATCTTCATTCAGACAATCATTCCTTAACTATAAAAAAACCTGAACTGATAATGGCAATATGGCATTTGAAAGTATGTTATCAAAAAGCGCAAAAATACTTCTATCAGTGAATACAAATGAAAAAAATCTTACGATTCTGGTTATAGGTAGGACTACTTATCTGTATAAAATATTTCCAATGCTGAGATTTAAATTGAGAGTAAAATAAAAAGCTGGTAGAAACTAATCTATCAGAACATATATAGTTGTTATATTAAATTCAAGTTCCTGAGAATTTTGCTTTGATAGCAACAGTATGAGAATTTAAATGTAGAATACTAAACATGTAACTCTCTATGGATATAAAAATTTTGCTACAGCACATGGTTTCAACTAGACAGTATAACCTACTTTATAATGTCTACTTTTCCAGAGGTCAAGTATCAAGTCTTGATATTGCAGAACACAGTCTCTGAATCTAAAAAAAAGGAACTTAACAGTATTCTGCCCCAAACCCCATGGGCATGGTCAGTCTAGGCTTAAATAATCATAAGTAGAATGACAGAAGATTTGTAAGATGAATATAAAAACCATTTCAATACTTGTTACCTGTTCTAAATCCACAACACAAGTTAATGCTCATCAATACAAGCACAGTTCATAAGCTTCACTGGCCTACTTAGGAACTATAGAAATTATGATGTATAATGACATGCCTGAGTCATCAAGCAAAGTATGTTTGGAGTAACAAATGCATAGAATTAAAGAAAAAAACCTATGAGCGTTTTGAAAAGATTTGTATAAATTCTCTAAAATAGTATTTTTGACATAAAAGGTAAAATTTCATGAAAAATTCATTCATGTACTCTTTCTCTCTCCCCTGGAACTTAATAATGCAGAATAATAAAGGTAATTTACAATATTTTACACTATTCTGCAATAGTGTAAATTATTCTAATTAAGTCACTCAACAAACATTTCAGTACTCCTAAGTATCAGTAGGTACTAAATCTGAGGACATGACAGGGAATGAAAGAGAGAAAGGTATCTATCCACATGGAACTTACATTCCAGTGGAAATAGACAAAACAATAATAGCTTCTATTTCTGTTGTTCTTTCTATCATGGTAGGTCAAAGGCTTTCTTTTCTTTTTCTTTCTTTTTTGCCAGTCCTGGGGCTTAAACTCTGGGCCTGAGCACTGTCCTTGGGCTTTCTCAAGTTTAGAGCTCTGCCACTTGAGCCTCAGCACCACTTCCGGCTTTTTTCTATGTATGTGGTACCAAGGAATGGAACCCGGGCCTTCGTGCATGCTAGGCAAGCACTTTAACCACTAGGCCAAACTCCCAGCCCAAGGTGAAAGGTTTTTATATCAATGTTCTCACTACCATCTTATATATCCAAAACAAGTGCCAGTAAGTTCTTAATACTTTATTTTACCTGTAACTCCAAGGAGACCACACTTTTATATGATGTTTGCTTATTATTTTTGCAAATCTCTTGCTGTTTGGAATAAAGAAAACAATGACCCTTCCTAAGCAAAGCATTGTTTTATTTATTTTATTATAATTTCTACAGTTTCCTTCAGAAAGCAGGTTAGGTAGTAGCTACTATACTGCCGATTACATGCACTATCATATTTGTTTTATACCATAATATAACCAAGAGGAAAGGCTGTAACAGATTACTTTCTTTCTTTTCTTTTCTTTTTTTTTTTTTGGCAGTGCTAGTGATTGAATCCAAGTTAAGCAAATGCTTTACCACTGAGCCACAACCTAATACCTATAATTAACTTTATTTTAGGCAGTACATGCTCATAAGATATAGGACAATCATTTTGACAATTAGTGACTAGTTAACAGATAAAAGATTCTGATTCCATATGACCTACAACCAGGTCTTATGACTTGAGATACTAGGAGAGAAGAAGAAAAGCATATCACTGGACTCAAGGAAAGCTTCCAAGGAATTTCAAGCTCATCCAAAAAAGGTACATGTAATAAATTAAACCAAGTACATTACAAAATAAAAACCTATACTTCCCAGACTACCTTTTAAAATGAAACGTGTTAGTATAAAACTACGACTTTCTTTAATGTTTTTGTATCCACATACTTCCTCCCTGGTCAACACTAAACCAAGTTTGACATATTCTACCAAAAAGAAGCTTTGCTTTTCCATTTCGTTCCCAAGTAATTTGGCACAAACTACAGACAAATAAATGACAAATATTGCCTAAAATGATACATTCAAAATCCTCATGTTGATAGGAGAGTGCTTAATGCTTTCTTTTGAATGGTGCCAGGGTACTCAGAATTTTGGTCTTTTGAAGCGATCGCCTAAATACTGTCAGCAGCATATTTCAACTGTCCTAGTTTTCCTGTTTCTATCAATTCTATATAAAAAAAAATCAAGGTGAGGTATACTTTATAGCTTAGAATGTTTCTTTATTTTCAAAGTGAAAATAAATAGCTCCATTATTCTTCATATCAAATGCTAGTTCTATGAAATTTTCTTATTCAAGATATCTAGCCTAGTTTTTGTATAAAAAGCTAATCATAAGCAAAACCTCAATTCTTTCCCCATTTATTCTAATACAAGAGATGATCAGCTACAGAAATATTTGTATAGTGATTCCAAAATAATTGGGGAGTGCGTACTTTGCTTGTATTGAAAATATATCTGTATTTAACAAAAGTTGAATCATCATGCATCAGCTACTTCATTTAATTCAGAATGAACATCAAAGCAACTAGGAGATATAAAAAAGACTTTAATATTATTATTTACTATACCTCAAGCATAGTAATATAAACTTTAAAAATAAAATAAAGTCATAAAAAAGGAACAAAGCTCATTTTGAGTTTATTTTAAATATAAATATGGATAAATACTAGGACACTAAAAATTAGCATTAGTGATTGGTAATTTGGCCTAGTGGTTGAGTGACTGCCTAGTATGCATGAAGACCAGGGTTCAGTTCCTCATAGGAAAAAGCAGCAAGTGGTGCTGTGTCTCAAGTGGTAGAGCTCTAGCCTTCAGAAAGCCCAAGAATAGTGCTCAGGCCCTGAGTGTTCAAGCCCCAGGACTGGCAGAAAAAAAATTAGCGTTGGTTTTCATGCAAGTAATATCACAGAATATAGATACTAAACAAAGGTCTATTCTCATCCCAAGGTAGACAAGAGTCTAACACATATACCATATACACACTCACGCGCAAGCATGCACACACACACACACACACACACACACACACAAATATACCTATATCAGAAAATTTAATAAGCAGAGTGCTCTAGCTATGCATTTTAACCTGCTTTTATTATCTCTAAAGCTATACAGCTGACATAAAATGAACTCCAAGTGGTTTTTAAATGTTTCAAGGAGAAACATCATTACTGCTTGGCTTGAAAATAGAATACATTTTACCTGTACCTCAATGTAAAACTCACATTTGGTAGTCAAAATATCAATAAGGAAATAGTAAGTTACGTTCATATGAGCCATCCATTTTACATCCTACAATTTAAGTGAGAATAGAGCAAATTCTGGTTCTCAGTCAGTAATCAAGTTTTAACATTAGGCAGTACTTTTAGTATATTTGTATTCCAAAAGCATTTAATGTAAATACACTATGTCATATATATGCACATGTACACATATGTACACACACACACATGTATTTCTATGTATGTGGTATCAAAGAATTGAACCCAAGGTTTTATGCATGCTAGGCATCCACTAGACTATGCTCTTGGCCCCAATGTCCAATATTATTAATCAACACATTATGATGTGCACTTGGGGATCTGCACTGACTTGATTATGACTCGTGTTTTACAGAAGAGAAAGAAGTTTGGAGAAATGAATGACTGGAAATTATGACAGTACAAATTTTAAGACAGAAAATGTCCACAACTCAAAAACTCAGATTGGTCCTCCTCTGATGCCAGAAAAACCAATCAAGTCTAAAAGTTTTAACACTTGACAAAATGTTTCAATGACTTTCATTCACTCAAGGAATGGTAAAATAAAATAAATAAATAAAACAAAAAAACCCCCTCAAGTAGGAGGACAGATTCAGAGTCTGGCTTGACAATATTCAAACGAGCAAGCATTTCTTTTACAAATTTCTTAAAAGTGCATACCAAGAGTGAATATGCCACTATTCTTATAGATGAAGTAAAACAAATATGAGTGTGATGAACTACAAGACAGGCTGGACAAAAGTTTACGATTTTTGTACCTGATTTTTGTATTTCAAGATACCTATTTTACTAGCAAGGTGTTCTTGGATATTTCTTGGATAAGAGAAGCACGTATATAGTTCTCCCACTATTTAGCTTTTGATTGTAGGATATTATCAGAATTAGAAAAGAATAAGTTTTCTTTTTTAAAAAAGAGGTTTTTTAAAAGTCAACTTTAGTTTTCTAATTTTTCTTCTAAAATATTCAGCCTACAGTGGTATCTGCCATGTAGCTGGAAATTCAAGTTATTGAAAATTTAAATGTTTATATGACAGAGTAGTAAGTGTTTACCTGAAATATTCTCTGTAATAATGTTTTTCAAATTTGGATTGTGAGTGACAGTTAAATAGCATTTAATGTTTTTCACACATGTAGACTCACACAGATCTGTATCTATATAAGTGTAAAAAATCATAAAACAATTCTTTATCCTTACAATGAGCAGAGTATTATTATTATTTTTTGAACGCTGATTTCACTGACTAAACTGATTTTACTACCATTCATGGGTCATGACCTAGGGTTGAAAAACACTGCTCAGGATATCTCAGAAAGTTTAAAGAGGATGGGGGTCAAAAGGAGTTGATAGACTGCTTTAGCTTAGTGCTGAACAAAAATATTTTTGATATGTAATAGACAGCTAAGAAGCAGTTACTTTTTAAACACAGGCAGACTTTTTAAAGATAGGGCAACAACCTCAACTTGAGTAGCCTGGACCCTACTTTATACATTTTAGCAAACAAACAGTGAAGAAAGGACAGATCTACCAAATAAAACTGCCCTTACCTTCCACTTCAAAGTAAAGTTAATCACATCTTTCACTAATGAGATTTCCAAGAGGCATAGTAGGCATTATTAATGAAACCAAGGAAGAATTAAGGGATATAACTTGTAGGAGAGTTTCTAGCCTAGAAAGGAGTTCCCGAGAATTATCCAGGGAGTCCAGCGTCCCTAGAAGAGAACACCACTAATATTCTCCAGATTGGCAGTCCCAGCCCTAAACATCTCAAGCAAATGTTTATATTACAGCTGGGTTCAAATGGGAGGTCAGTGTGCTTAAGGAATTGGGAAACTAGCAAGGGCTTTTTAGCTACAGTATAAATCATTGTTACAAAAATTATTAACTTTCTAAATTGACAAAAGCAATCTACTTTGATTCTAAAGCTACAAGTTTCCTTAAAATATATGGTAAGAAGCTAAGTTTTATTTTTAAAAATGTCTTAACAGCAATTGCAAATGCTTTTCAGGTTTAGCCATATTATTTTAAAGAATGAAAACAATTAACTGTGATTTTTATCTCAATTCTGACTTTAAAAATGTCAGTCTGTATCATATAAACAAGATAAGGTGTTTATATTGTTCAAATTCAGACTTGTCCTTTAGAAATTGTTTCAGTGCACAATACACAATAGACATTAGGAGATTATTTTCTATTTCATTACATGTTACACAAAAATCAATATGACTTTATTTGGGCTAAGATGGCTAGTAATGCATTTTTATCATTTATATATCAGAACAAATGGCACAGCATGAAAAGCTCAATATTATAAACAAAGATTGGAATCATACAAATGTACCCACAACATTCATCTAGGCTAACAAATGGACTATGCAGTTACACACAAATGTTTGTTTTACTTTTAAATTTTTTGACATGAACAGTCAACAACTGAATCAACCATGACAATACAAGGGAAATGAGAAACTTTTCTATGTATATAGAAGGAAAGGAGTCATAAAGTATATGGATGTATATACATACCATCTCTGAATCTTAAATAACTTCAAGACTAGACTTCTCTCCATCTTGTAAGTAACACAGAGGCTTGGAAGGCCATGCCTTGTCCCATGAGTGATTCATATACATAGCACTAGGACAGCACATTGCAAGCTTTATGGCAAGAACTACTACATGGCTATGTTCCCACCAGTCGGTTCTTTGTTACATCTAAACATTTCACATTGCCTTGTCTCTACTTCCTTACATTCCATTCTTTATCCCTTTAACCTTCTCCAATCACACATTCTCTCTAGTCTCCTCTGAATTGCTCGTCAAAATTATCAAGGGCCTTTATCAATGGTCCACTTTTAGTCTTTATCTTATATAACTTTCCAAAAGTATTTCCTTCTTAATTTCTCCCTTCCTTATTGACTTCTAAATCTTCCTTATACCTTATGTATCATATCCAGCTCAGTAACAACTCCACTTATTACTCTCTGGCAAATCTAGTTTGCTATCTACCTATTAGCCTCTTGCCCAGACTCTACCCTCTACCTTCTGCATAGAGGCCAAAGTGAACTTGTAAAGACATAAATCAAATCACATAACCCCTTGACACGAACTCCTTTTAGATCAGAACTGATCCTTGCTCCCCTCTCCACATCCATCTACTACCACATTCTCTCTAGATTCTGTCATTCCTAGGAAATGCAGTACCTGTACTGCTGTAGCCTCTATAGTTAACTCCAGATACCCACCTGCTGTCTTTACTTAGGCTTCCTACAAAGAATTTCTGATGTTCTTCCAAAGCAGCTCCTCTCCTCACCTCCATCTTCACTCTTTTTTTTTGCTCCTGGATTCTTTTCCTCATAGCCTTTATTACTTCCTGAAGTTTTCAGCACATGTTTATTTTGTTTTTATGTTGATTGTCTCTCCAATTTAAATGTAGGAATAATAGGGGAAATTGCCTTGTTTTGTTTACTGAAGTTGTTGACATGTCCAAAAGTACTTATATTGGTTAAGACACACAGCAGGTAATTAATACATATATGTGCTGAGTGAATAAGCCTGGTCAGCAGAGGAAAGTCTTTGAACCCAGATACCCATGACTTCAGTCTCTGTCCTTCCAGCACATTGCAAGCATGTGGTGTGAGAAAATGTCATTTATTTACAGATTATCACTCATTTTCTCAAGAAAATGAGATGATTTCAAACCCAATTATATTCTTTGCCAATTAGCTTCAAAGCAGTTAAATATTAAGATAATCATATGCCTCTAATTGCAAACAAAAATAGAAAAGCACCATTGTTGAAAACACAAAATTTTCCTGGGCTGGATTAAAACAATTCTAAATGTTAGGTTCACCTGGACAATAAAGTAGGATTTATTTAGAAGTTGAATATATATATACTTCAAACCACAATCCTCAGATCTCATCCTCTTGAGTAGTAACTAGAATTACAGGTGCCTGGCTTACAGTTTAATTTTTTTATTGTATTTTATTGCCGGGGTGAATATTTTAATTTTTAAAATTTCATCTACTGTGAAACAGTCAAATCAGTTATTCTCCTTTAAATTCAGATCCAGTCCAACCCTTGGTTGTCAGTGGCTTAGTCTACAGGCTCAGATCCTTTCTTGCTACTGAAAAAAATTATTTGGGGAGCATTTTGTATCCATAGTGTCTGCCTGCCTGCTTGCCTGCCTGCCTCCTTCCCTCCCTCTTTTCTTCTTCCTTCTTTCTGATCTAGATCCCAGAATCCCCTCTACTAGTATGCTTCATCTACTAAGATTTGAGATGGTAAATTCAGCCCAATTCAGCTGCATCAATCATCAATATTGGATAATCTGAACAATAGTCTAACGAAAGCCAAAGAAGGTTGTGAAAGTAGCAAGACTTTTTTTTCATATATTTTTTATTGTAATTAATAGAAGGGTTACATTATATTCACCAGATAGAAGGTGCATTATTTCACATACATTGATTTTTTTTTTTTGCCAGTCCTGGGGATTGAGCTCAGGCTCTGAGCACTATCCTCAGGTTTTCTCAAGGCCAGAGTTCTACCACTTGATCCACAGCACCACTTCCAGCTTTTTCTATGTATGTGGTACTGAGGAATCCAATCCAGGTCTTTGTGCATGCTAGGAAAGCACTCTACCATTAGGCCAAACTCCTGGCTCCTAGCAAGACTTTGGTAGAAATGCTGTATTGAGGGGATGGAGAGTAGTGGAAGTTAAGTCTAGAAGGTACAGAGTATTTATTGTTCTTTTCATGGGTAGTTTCTTAAACCATCTCTCAAGTTGTGAGTATAGTATATACAGGTTAGCAATGATCAAACTTCATCATGTATAAGAATCAACTAGAGACTCATTAAAAACAGATCTTTGGCACCCAAACACTGGTTCAAAAGATCTACAATGGGGTGTATGGATTTGGACTTATAACAAGCCTTAGCTAAAAAGCTGGTCAGAGGTCTATGCATGTATGGTCTAGACCACTAATTGTACTGTAGACAACAGACTTCCAACAGACCTCCAAGAAGAGGACATAGCTATAGCTGAAACAGAGAATGTCTCTTCCAATCTTTAGTTTTTAAGCCACATCTTGGTTTATAAAACTACTACACTCCAGCACAGTATTTCTCTCCTCAAGTTTTAGCCGGAAGCACTAGCATCATCACTTGGGAACTTCTCAGAAATACAAATTCTTGGGCCCTATCCCAAACCTCATCACAAACTCTGGGGTTGAGCCCAGAAATTTGTGTCTTAATAAGCTTTCTAAGTGATTTTGTTGCAAGCTAAAAGTTTGAGAACCACTGCTCTAGTAAAGACTCAACTACCCAGAACCACTTCAAACAGTGCAGATTCAAGTTAATCTCTCCTACATATCAGGTTTCTATGTAAATGTTTGTTGAAGAAAGACTTGTGTGGCTTGGAAAAATGTTTGTGATTAGCTTATGTGCCATTATGTGCTTTGTGGCACTGGCTGCAAGGAACAACTTAGATGCTTTATATCATAGAAGAACCTTTGTGTTACCTTTTCCCTTTGCCACTCTCAGGTATCAGGTTCAAAAAGAGAAAATGTGGATAGAGACAGAGATGATGACGTTGTTGTATGATGGAAGATGACATTTATAAGCTGTAAGGCACTAATCTAAGACTTTTTATATTTATTATCCTATTTAACCTTCACAGCTACCACACGAAATAGTTGTTAGAATTTCACATAACATGCCTGCCATTAAAAAATCAGGAGATCTCATTTAATAATTTAAGTTTCCGATTTCTGTGCTTAAAAGTGAAAAAGCTGGCAACATAGAATGTTAGTTTTTGAATGTAACAGGCAGTTGATTCAAGTACTTATCCAGCCACTGTATGCAGAAAGGCAGTCAGATTCCCTTCCAGTAGCCCCCCTTAATCACTCTCATTAATGCCTAGCTCTTTAAAGCATATGAGTGTGTGATGTTTGCTTTGAAAAAAATATGTACATCTACGTAGGTACAAGATGGCAATGGAGAAAAGAAAGGAATAATGTAATTAAAGCAGGTTAGACAAATGGAGAGAGGAAGGGTGGGTGAATGTAATCGTAATAGTCAATGTACATATGTAAAAATGAAACCAGGTAAATTGAGATCAGTGGGGTTGAAAGGGATGGGGAAGAATGATGAAAGGGATGACATTGATAAAAGGCATTGTACTCACAAACCGAAACTCTTGCAAAAGTAATTAATAATACTAAAAATAATA
This sequence comes from Megascapheus bottae, assembly GCF_031878675.1. Taxonomy (NCBI): domain Eukaryota; kingdom Metazoa; phylum Chordata; class Mammalia; order Rodentia; family Geomyidae; genus Megascapheus; species Megascapheus bottae. Next base: position 7,288,117 of record NC_143534.1, on the reverse strand, counting down.
AAAACAGGTTGGAAATGCAAAATACAGGCTTTCATGAAGAATTTCCCCTAGCTCTGGGCAGAGGGCAACTTCTTCAGATAGCTTTGTAAGTCAGAAGTATTTCTATGTTTCTCCTTAGTGGATCCCCTTCTTTCTACTCCTACCACCACTGATAAAATTTAGGTCCTTACCAATTTCTGCTCATTATTACAGAAGTTTACTTGATCTTGTCATGCAGTCTTTTCTAGCTTCAGTCCAACCCTCCTACCATGTCAGATGTATACAGCTTTGTGAAATCCACTTCTGCCTGTGGCTCAACTAGGTAACACTTCGAAATGTCTACATTTGTAAATTATTGCACTATGAGTAAAACTTCTGACTCACTATCTCTTTTCTCTTAAGTAGTATTCACTTTACCCTTGCTTTAAGCAATAATAACCAATGAAATCACAGTATTCTCTGCTAATTATATCAAAATACAAAAGGAAAGTGTAAATGTTCACTTTTCATCTAAAATGTAGGTGAAATCTCATGTTAGCAAGGATATGCCCATCACGCTTTTAGGAACTACTGAAATCCAGTGACTTCCAGTTAAGTCTAAGTGTGATGTTGCTGGTGAAACTCCAAAGAGCTGGGGATTCTCTGAAGCTCTGATGCACACCACACACCATGAAGGTGTGGATGTGTCTAAACTTTCAACTATTAAGAATTGTGGGTGCAATGCTGTTACTCCATGTGTGCCAGACATGGGTTTGATTTTTACTATTAAGTAAGTCAAGTTTATAGGGAATTAAAGCCTGTTGGTCCAAGGAATAAATTCACCCAATGACGAAATCCATGACAGAAGCAGTGTCACGGGAAGGATAGGCTTCAGATGGTTAAAAAAACAACAATTACAAAAAAAAAAGAAAAAGAAGGGAAGAAGAAGAAAAAAAACAACTGATGTTATTGGGTTAGGGAAAGAGGCCAACAAAATGAAGTTTCTTTTTATTCCAGAAAGTTGAGTAGCAACATTTTAGCAGAAACTTCTTGTCTTATAAAATAGCTGCTTCCTAAATTGTCTTGTAGTGTTTGTGTGTGTGTTTCTCTCTGAAAGGAGAAAAAAGCTTTAGGGTAAAAATCTTAATCAGCAAATAGCCTCCTCCCCCATCAGATGGTTTTTCCTTTTGAATAAAAATGTAGCTATAGTTACTGCCTGTTTCTGAGGGCTTTGTCACTAAGCAATGGATATTGAATAATCCAATCCTGCTCTATTTAAATGTGGACATTATCAGATATCTTGCATGTTTTACTTTGTGGTAGAGAGATGTGCCAATAACTGAGAGTAATGTTACCATCCAATATTGAAATTAAAGATAAGATACTAAGAAACTAAAACAGGAGGAAAAATTAAAGGGAGCTGGGGGTCAGGGAAAAATTAGACAAGAGATGAAAAATCACCCATATATTCTAAAGTCTGGGAGCAACAAAAGAAAAATCTTTTCATAAGATCAACTCTTATCCCAGGGACACTTTTAATTCCTGGCACAATCTGCTGAAGCACATTCTATTAAATTTCCTGTGGCCTGACTAGCATTTGCTAACAAACAAATATAACCTTCTGCCTAAAATGTTTGAATATAATTATCATACACCTTTCAATATACAACTATAAAGTAGGATATTTGCTTACTTTTAAGTTTTTAAAGGAATAGTACTACTTTACAGTATTTTTTACTTGTTTCATAAATTTCACCAAAAACCAGACTACAATACTGTTTACTACCCCTGAGCTAGTAGAGTCTATGAACCAAACTCAAAATTGAATGAATTTGAATAGCAAACACTACTTAAATTTTCATTGTGCATGAAAACAGATGGATTCTCTAAAATAGAAAATATGCTAAGCAATTTATTTAAATTAATAAAATCTCCACTGCCAAAACCATCAGCTTTGCTGAGTATGGAGACAGAAGTGTATACTCTCAGTAAGAAGAAGCTTAAGGTAGGAAGAACAAGACCACCTTGGGCTACAGAGCAAGGTAGTCTCAAAATAAAAACAAAACAAAAATCACTAACTGCAATGATGCTTCTTCTGATTTTTTTAAAAATCAAATTGTTGACATCAAATGATTCTCTTGATTTCCCTATTCTTTTAATTTCATTCTTTCTTTTGGTCAGTTGTGGGTCTTGAACTTAAGGACTGTCCCTGACTGTCTCTGCTCAAGGCTAGTACTTTATCACTTTGAGCCACAGCTCCACTTCTTGTTTTCTGGTGATTAATCGGAGATAAAAGTCTCATGGACTTTCCTGCCTAGGCTGGCTTCCAATCATGATCCTAAAATCTCAGCCTTGTGAGTAGCAAGGATTACAGGTATGAGCCACCAGTACTTGGCTATCTTGTAATATCTACCCCCCCCACTTTTATTCTTCTAAAATCAATACTTAATACCACCTTTATAACCAAAAGGAGGGAAAAAAAAAACCTGTCCTTAATCTTATTGGTTTTGCTTCAACATCTATGTCATCTTTTTTTGTTGTTTTTTCCTGTCAGTAATGGGGCTTGAAATCTAGGCCTGGGTGCAGTCCCTGAGCTTTTCAGCGCAAGGCTACTGCCCTACCCCTGGACTTGGGGGTTATCCCTTACCTCTTCAGCTCAAGGCCACCACCCTATCCTTAAGCCATAGCCCCACTTCTCATTTTCTAGAATTAATGGAGATAAGAGTCTCACAGTTCTTTCAGTTCTTTTGTGCCTGGGCTGGCTTTGAACCTAGATCCTCAGATCACAGCCTCTTGAGTGGCTAGGATTACAGGCGTGAGCCACCACACCCAGCTGCTCTTTGCCTTTTAGAAAAACCACTGTGTCATATATAAGTCTGCCATTTTTTGGACAAGGATAAGGATCAAGACCTTCCTTAATGTAACTTCTTTTTATACACATCTCAGTAGAAGAAGATTGAGCTTTCTATTCTATTTTTGACTTGTATTAAATAACAACAAGTGACAGTAATGCAAATAATATTAATGGAAAAAACAGAGGAAACAATACTAGAAAATAATAATGCCTCAGTGTTAAATTTCCTGAGTTTGGCAGTTTGATTATGGAAGACTTTTTTTTTTGCCAGTCCTGGAGCTTGAACTCAGGGCCTGAGCACTGTCCTTGGACACTTTGTACTCAAGGTTCTGCCACTAGAGCCATAGCACCACTTCCGGCTTCTTCTGAGCATATGTTTCTGAGGAATTGAACTCAGGGCTTCATGCGTGCTAGCCAAGCACTCTATCACAAGGTCACATTCCCAGTCCACGACTCATATTGTTGTTCTCAGGAAACACATGCTGGAAGAATTTGAGGGTGATGAATTATGAGTAGATATATGTATACATGCTCAAAGGGAAAGGAAGTCAAGGGAGAATAATAAAATATTAAACCTGCACTATTTAACCATGTTAACAGAAGGCATTTACATAGGTTAAATAAAATATCAGAAAGAAAACAAGAAAAGACATTCAGGACTAGGACTGAGGCTCAGGTGCTATCAAATTTGCCCAGCAAATACAAGGTTCTGAGTTCAAAACCCAGGACAAACAACAGGAAAAAGAGACAAAAAAGACATAAGAATGCCTACTTTCTGGAAGCAAATTATGTAAAAGTGACTGTCACAGGCCTCAACCAGGTGTAACTTTTTATTTTTTTTGTGGGTCATGGGGTGTGAACTTGGCCTGGGTGTTGTCTCTGAGCTCTTCAGCTCATGGCTACCACCCTACCCTTGAGCCAAGCCCCATTCCCACATTCTACAGGTTAATTGGAGATAAGGGTTGCAAGTCTTTTTGTGCCTGGGCTGGCTTTGAACCTTGATCCTCAGATCTCAGCCTTCTGAGTAGCTAGGATTACAGATGTGAGCCACTGTGCGTGCCGTGCCGGCTAGGTATAACTTTAACACTCACATTTTTGGAGTGTCTTAATTTGACATATTTGTAATTGAAGACAGTTTTTCCTCAATTATTTCCAAGATAGCTGGAAGTTAGCTTTGTTAAACACTAAATATGTAAAGCAAACATGTTTCAGGTATATCTCATAGTGAATTTAAAATATTATGCGCCACAGAATTCAAAGATCATGGTTAAAAAAAAAAGCTGATGACCAAATGAAACTGACCATCTAAGCAGCTATACTCAATATTGTTTTCTACTCAAGCCCAATTTCAAAGGAAAGTAGTTTTCAATGGTTGGTTGGTCAAAAACAACATTAAATAGCATGCACTAAAAAGTTAATTGAATGTTTGCCAGAAAGAGTAGGATTCGTTTTCATACTGGGTAATGAATTTCTTTGTTTTTGTAAGAATTTTTAAGAGTGCCCAGCATGCACCCTGTGGGTGATTAACCTCGTTCAAGGAAGACTTCTCACTCTGTGGCATGGAGGACATGGAGGTCTGGAAATACTCCAAAGATGCATTCATTTGTTTGAAAAGTTTTCTTAGGAGTCTTTTCTTCATACTGTCATCATATTTAGACACTTACAAATAGCTTTAACAAGGTAAATGGTAGTACAAACCTGAATGTATCCCTACAAGTAGAAATTCGTAATACGGTTCGCTTAAAAATAAATTAGAATCAAATGCAGTGGATCTTGACAACTTTAAATGTGTAACCTAAAAGGTTAAGTTTTAGATTATTGGTCTACATTAAAAAAAATGTAAAAGCTGGATGGGGAGCTCAAGTGAAGAGCGTTCAAGAGAAAAATGCAAAGCTTGAGTACAAAAACTCAGGCTCTGAGTTCAAGCCCCAGGACTAGCACAAAACAAAACAATAACACAACAAAAATAGACAAAAAAACAACCTAGACATTTGAATGTTTTCATAATTATATTATACGTTATAATTCAGGTGTTATGATCTCTGTAAACTTAGTATAACTTCACACGCTTCCAATCAAAATCTTTACTTCTTTATTATAAATCATATCGAGCAAAACCTTCCATAAAAAAGGATAAATTCAAACACTACTTTATTCTGCAACCTTCTCTAAAAGAGGAGAAAGTTCGTATATAGTGTGTTTAAAGTTGTTTCTTTTTGGGGGGTGGGTAGAAATGAATGGAATTAGAACTAATTTCTAAGTTTCTACAATATGTTCTGAGAATGGATTTTCCATCCTCCACATTGGAGGAGCTGTGGTTGAGGTTGTGTGTCCTGTACCAAAATGCTTGGGACTACAGAGGTTTTTAGTTTGATTTAAAAAATTTTTATTCTTTAAGACTAGAATAGCTGTATATGATATCATAGGGATGTGATTTAAGTCTAATACAATTAGATTTAATATGTACTTTATATATATACATTAGGGTTTTTTTTTGTTGTTGTTGTTTTGTTTTTTTTTTTGTCATCATGGGGCTTGGACTCTGGGCCTGGATCCTGTCCCTGAGCTCTTCAGCTCGTCTACCTTACCCTGGGCCTGGGTGTTGTCTCTGAGCTCTTCAGTTCAAGGTACCACCCTACCCCTAGAGCCACAGTGCCACTTCTGGTTTTCTAGTGGTTAACTGGAGATAAGAGTCTCCTGGTCTTTAGTGCCCAGGCTGTCTTTGAACCTCAATCCTCAGATCTCAGCTCCCCGAGTAGCTAGGATTACAGGCGTGAGCCATGTCACCCATCTTACATTAGTTTTATATATTTCTAGAGAACTGCATCGTAACTGTAGCCTATCATATGAAATCATGTATAGAGTTTTCCACTTGTGTCTTGTTGGCACTCAAAGCTCTTTAGATTTGGGGGAAACAATGGATTACAGATTTCTGAATAAAAATATTAGCTAGGATTACAGGTGTGAGCCATTGATACCAGTTTAAAAATTCACCATAAACCTCAGTTCATTAGCGATGGTCCATGGTCACACACAGAAAACTTTCATTCAGATTCTAAATACATCACTCTCAAATGCAAAAGTACATCTATTAATTACAAAAATGTTTGAGATAATTTTGACCAAAGGACAGGGCTGGGAGTTTGGACTAGTGGTCGAGTGCTTGCAAAGCATGCATGAAGATCCAGATTCGATTCCTCGGTACCACATACATAGAAAAGAGCCAGAAGTGGTGCTGAGGCTCAAGTAGTAGAGCTCTAGCCTTGAGAAAGTCCAAGGACAGTGCTCAGCCCCTGACCTCAAGACCAGGACTGGCAAAAAAAAAAAAAAAAAAATACAAAGGACAGGGCCAAACACTGGAGGCACAAGCCTGTAAATCCTAGCTACTCAGGAGAATGAGATCTTAGGTTCATATGTTCACATTCAAAGCCACTTTGGCAGAAAAATCCCTCAGGTCTCTCTGTAGGACTCTTATCTTCAATTAACCATCAGAAAACTGCAAGTGTCACTGTGGCTCTAAGTGGTAAGACTAGTAGCCTTGGGCAAAAGAGCTCTGGGACAGTGCCCAAGCCCCTAGGTTCAAGCCCCAGGATCACCAAAAACAAAAACAAAAACAACCCCCCCACCACCAAAAAGCAAAACAACAAAAAACTCACCAACAAAGAAACTACAAGGGACAAAAGAAATTTTCAAGCAGCAATATAATCAATATTCTCAGAGCGAAAACAAAATAAAATTACTTGCATGCAACTAGAATAAGAAGTAATTAAAAAGTAAGAGGATGCACAAAAATCCTTAGAACAAGGAAGAGATGAGAACAAAAGAAAATTAATGTAAGGAGTGGCAGAATTACAGCTTGCTTACCAAAGTCATTTCCTATCCCCTTCTTGCAGAGAAAAGTAGTAGGTATTCTACAATAGATTCAGAAGTCAAATGAATGAAGGCTAGAGCGGGCATTTGACAAAAATAAATACTTCACATATAAGTCTTATGAATTAACTTAATGAAATATTACATTGTCAATAAAGGAGCATTGTCAAATCAAGTAGGAAGGTAACTGCTCCCTGAGCCTCTCTGTTGCCCACAGAGACATGTCTGGGTCAGTCGTGATAGTGTTCTGCCTTCCTTGGGTGAAGTCATGCAGGGAGAACCCAAGCAAGGGTTTGCCCCTCCTCCTACACCCTCAGCCATATCCAATGTATTCATTCTACCTAGTTCCAACAGGTCTTTTGAGCAAGCCATATCATCTAATTTAACATACAAGTTCTGAAAATCCAGTCCAACTTACTATATCCTCTCCACTGACATATTACAATGAAGAGACTATAGCCCTTGTCCTAACTATGAAAGAGACCTATTTGCAGAGACTCTAAATCTACTAGGTTGTAACAAGGAGCTGATACTGTTGGACACTTACCTGGCCGATCTCTCTTTACAACTGAGAGTACCTAAATGACTTAATTTCAGCCACTGAAATTTAGGAATCATTCCCCCGACTGTCAGAATTTTGGAAAGGACTTCTTCAACAAGAAGGAAGTGAGTAAGAAAGGGTCCACTTTTCTGTACTTTTGCATATTGGTGCGTAAGGAACCAATTTTGAAGAGCTGCAGTCAACTACGAGAAGCAAGGAAAGCAGAGAAAAAGGAGAAAGGTACTATCTTATATCACAACAGTGGCAGAGGAATCTAATTTTTTGTTTCATTTTGTTTTTAGTGCTAGTCCTGGGGTTTGAACCAGGGCATGGGCACTGTCCCTGAGCTTTCATTGCTCAAGATTAGCTAGGGCTCTACCACTTGAGACACAGTTCTGCTTCCAGCTTTTGGGTGATTAATTGAAAATAAGAGTCTCAGAGGCTTTGAACTGCAAACTTTAGATCTCAGCCTCCTGAGTAGCTAGGACTGCTGGAATGAGTCACGGGTGCCTAGTTAAGTTAGGATTATTGGTGACATTATTGAGTCTCTGTGTCAATTTGGGGAAAACTAATTCTTGATTCCTGGTTAGGTTAAAAAGAAAATCATTACTATTTAAGCCACTAGGTATTCTAGAACTGAGAACATGCAATTAATACAGAAAGGTTAAAAGATAAAAATCAACAAAAGCTTTTAGAAAGCATAAAACTGAAGTAAGAAAATTCTAAGATCAAAAGGGCAGGAATTACTAAATAAAAATAGTCCATCAATTGCCCCGTGGTACAATGAATGAAAAAGAAACTCACACACACAAAAACCACAAATAATAGAAAAAAATTTAGGGGCTGGGAGTTTGGCCTAGTGGTAGAGTGCTTGCCGAGCATGCACGAAGAGCCAGGTTCGATTTCTCAGTACCACATGCATAGAAAAAAGCCAAAAGTGATGGTGAGGCTCAAGTGGTAGAGCTCTAGCCTTGAGAAATCCCAAGGACGGGGCTCAGGCCCTGAGCTCAAGCCCAGGACTAGCAAAAAAAAAAAAATGAACTAAGAAAAAAAAAATTTAAAACAGTGTTCTAAAGGGAAGAATAAAAATTTGAAATATAGAAAACATGAATGAGATCAGAACAGTATATTATTAAATGTGAAAAGATAATAACTCACTCAAAGTTCTACAGAAACATAAGTATTAGTCCACAATTCAGTGAAATGATCTGAGGTAGGCAGAATTCCAAGAGTGGACCCCAGTGACCCTAGCTGATACATTAATAACCTTTTTCTCTCTGAATGTGTCAGGACTATGAGAAGATAATGAGATATTACTTCTTGGATTATACAACAGGGAGGCTTAGCCAAGTGGCTTTATGTTATCACAGGAAAAGCCAAAGCTTTCTTGGGCTAATAGTAGAAGAAGCAGAGGGAGAATGTTAGTATTTGGAGGGTCATTTCTGTCTTAAAGATGGAGAAGACACATGGTAAGGAACATGGGCAGCTGCTAAGAACTGAGAGGTCCTGGACTAACGGTAGCTAAAACAGGGACCATGTAAGCAGATGCCAGGAAGCAAAATCTACAATAAAGAATAACTTGGAAAAGGGCCCAGCTGTACTTGGCTGAAATTCCGATCTTGGTGCTACTGTAAGGACAGATTCCAGTGGAGCCACATTGAAATTTTAACCTACAGAAATTGTGAGATAATTAATGTTGTGTTAAAATGCTAAGTTTATGCTGACTTGTTATTCAGAAGTAAAAACAAATATTTCAGCCAGGCACAGTGGCTCACAACTGTAATTCTAGCTACTTAGAAGGGAGGATCTGAGGATCAAAGTTCAAAGCCAGACACTAGAAAATTAGAAGTAATGCTGTGGCTCAAGGGGTAGGGTGGTAGCCTTGAGCTGAAGAGCTCAGGGATGGTACCGAGGCCCAGAGTTCAAGCCCCCATGACTGAGGGCAGGGAAAATTTCATTGAGGTTTTTTTTGCTGTTATAATATACCCTCCTTTCCCTAAAACCTCAATATTGGAAGGAAAAAAGAGACCATTTACTTTATGAGAGACCTCTCACCTAGCTGAAATTTAAGTTTATCTGCTCCAAAATGAAATTTTAGAGTGAGAGGTTGCTAAATATAAGTGTCATGTTAGAGCCTGAGAACTAGCACTCTATGATATAAGGGTTCTCCATTACTCAGTGGTTGCGAGGAAGCTAAACATGGTAAGAAATGGTTGTAAAAAGATTCTTTTTTTCCTTTCTCCTTATATTAAGAGCTCTTAAAAAAGAAAATTGAAAGGTTGAAAGAAACTTGCGTTTTAATATAACTTCATACCACTGCAAAACAGAACAAAATTCTACCATTCCATTCAAACAAGTAAACTAAGCACAGGATCTGTAATAACTAGTTCCAATTACCCTCAGTCATCTAGTCCTCTTTTCTTCTTCCCCTAATTCTTCCACTGCACTTCCTACTATACCTATTGATATGGACTTTACCATTATACACCCCCATATGGGGTCTGTGATAGTCATCACAACGTTGCTAATCCTTGCTAATGGAAAACTGAAGCAGGGGTAGGGAATAAATAGAACCAACACTTGTGAATGTCTATTACATGCCAGAAAAATCATCTCAATTATCTAATACAATTTTCAAGTGAACTGTATGAAATCCATACTATTATCTTCATTTCAAAGATGTGAAAGTACAGGACCTATAACCACGAAGCTGCCACAATTAATGAAAAAAAAGTATGCAACAAGATACTTTACTCCTTTGCAATCAGATTCATGTCCCAATTTAAGAAGATTCAAAATAGAATTCTCTGCTTTTTAGTGGGAAGGTTCAGGCTCTAAAATATAGCTAACAAAAAGCAAAATGTTTCAAGAGCCAATGACCCCAAAACTGAATGCTGTTTTAAGCTTCTAGAAGGAAGGAAGTTTTGTTAAAGAGCAGAAAAAGAATCTCCAGTGAAAATATCACCCATGTCATATTTAAGTAGTCTTACTGGGCTTACATGCAAACCTATTAAGGAAAATCGCTGAAAAGAAAACTCTACTAAAATGGTCACATCAGATATCTCATTATATGTAGTCAGCAAACATAAACACATTTTCACAGATGCTTTTGACATGTGTAGAAAATATTAAATGGATATTATGGATATATTAAATGGGATAAATGAATAGAAAGCAGGTTCTTAGGAAATGAGTTCAAATTCAAAACAGTGACCACAAGGAAAATCACTGTTCTGCTTTCAGCAGTTCAATGCAAAGTTCCAACCAAGAATCATTTAGGTAACCTGTGTGCCACACTGCACTTGCTAGAATGGATGGATGCCTCCTCTCCACTTGAGAAACCCGACTACTAAAACCAGGGCATTGATACGAGAGTTTGGTATAATAAGAAACATAAGCTCAGAAGAAATTCTGACAGGACCCAACACTAGGAGACTATTATTTGGTTGCTTTTGACTTTTTATACAATACATTTTTTTACTTTATTGCTACTATTAGGATGGCTAATTATAAATGTTGAGTTTACTGTAATACTATGTAAAAATAGCAAAAAGGTACATTTGTAACAAAAAACAAAATTATTTTGATGATATGGGGTAGAAGATTTATAGTTAGGTATCAAGTTAAAGACAGAAGAGAGATTAACTATGCCTCTTTCTGTTTTTTGTCTTGTTTCGTTTCATTTTTTTTTATATACAGAATTCTGTTGAGGAGGATTTCTAAATAGGATATACAGAAGTATTTTAGAAAGTGGTACTTCAATTATAAGGATCAATTTATACAAGAAGGGCCCTAATAAGGATTGAGAATATCTGATAAGATGTTGATATGGGCTAACAGAGGCAAAAAGCCAAAGGTGGAAGAGCAGGGGAAAGAGATAACCTTGGTGAAGAGGGATCAGATAGGCTGGGACAATGCTAGACACCAAGGAATCAATGAAAAGGAATTGGTAATAGTCAAAGATGACCAGGACAGATGGGGCCACAAGAGAGAGAAGTAACAAAAACGATCGATGATAGGAAGGAAAATAAGGAACTAAGGCAACAAAAGCCAGAGACAAAGCACAGAGAAGACCTGAGTTTGGTACAATAAGCAATGTTGGCCTAGGAGGAATCCTGATGGGTCTCAGCACAGGATCCATTATTGTTAGTAGATGAAAAAACTAAAGCCATTAATCAAATTTTCATTTTTTCAACTTTGTGATGCAAATTTCATTTTTTTTGTAGCCAGGTAAAACAAAGAAAATAAATTATGGTACTTTCATAAGGAATTTCTATTTGAAAAGAGGAAGTTAAAGGAATTCACCCACAATGTATAATCCTCCAATCTGCCACACAGTGACTTGCTTATGGATATTTTTAGTTCAATAATTTATTTAGTTCAATATCTTACTTCTAATGAAATACATAAAATGTACAAAACTCCCCAGAGAAAAGGAACAAAATATGAACTGTGTATCATACAAAGTTGTATACACAATACCTGCTGAATAAATATTTAGTGAATGAATGATTAAACATGTAGGTCTGGAACTAAGTTTTTTAAGAGGAAAATATCCTATTTGCCAATATGAAAATTGGTTACGAGTTAACTATCAGCAAAAATCATTCATGGTTACACTTTATACACACATTGTACCACCATATAACACTATTGTACTTGAGTTAACAAGCAAAGTCAATATGCTATTTATATTGGCAATGTTCCACAAACAACAAAGCTAAGTCCAGTAGATACAACATTTTCAAAATGCATGTAAACTATTTAGATGAATTCTTTCTGCTGACAATCCCAGGGGATAGAGTAGAAAATGATGTGTTTTGCCCTAAGAGCTGAAAGCTCTCTCGGGAAGTAATTCAATTGAAATTTTTACATTCAGTCTAGCCAGGCAGTGATAAACAGATGCTTAAATTAGCTGTCTTATACCAAAATCAAATATCTTAAGAAAAAAAGTTCCTAACAAAAACAGAGAAGGTAAATATAGAAAGAAGCGACATAAAACAAAAAAGCTTCCTATGATTATAGAAAAAAAAAACCAAGCATTCTCTCTATCTATCTATCTATCTATCTATCTATCTATCTATCTATCTATCAAATGTCTGTATACCATAAGAAACCATCACAACTTTTTTTTATATATTTGGGGTATTGGTTAGTTTGGAGCACCCCATTTTAAAATATTAAGCATTTTAAAATTGACATAATTTGCAGGGGTTTTCTTAAATGGATACATGTATAAAATTTGATGTCTGTGTCCTTTGTTATAAACATTTGTACACTTTTTCTAAAAGTATCTCGAGGGATTAAAAAAAAGATGTACAAAAACAAAAGGTTAAAAGAGACTCATATAATGTTTCTCTTGTATGAAAGCAAGTGCAATTGTAAAATCAGTTTCACACACAACAACCAATGACAAGTAACTTTATCAAAACCTGCAACCTCCATTACCTGTCTCAGTGGTTAACTAATACTCTCCTTTTTTCCTGTCACACAAATCTTTCAACCCTTACTGTCTACTGCAGGTCTGCAGCTAGCAAAGGGCACAGCTGGGCTCCAATAGTTCTCTACACTTGGTACCAACCAGCTCAGCTGCATGCTTACCAAAAATCAGCCTGCTAGCTTTTGGCAGATATTCTAGTTACATTACTTAATTAAATATTAACCAAGGAAATATGGGTGTAAAAAGAGACTTGTTTCTAATGAAAACTAAATTGAATGCTTCAGATATCAGACTAGTCACTGGGAAAAGAAAGCCTTTATGACACAGGTGTGAGCAAGCATTTAATAAAAAAAAAAAAGAAACTGGAAAGATTAAAAGCTTAAAATTTAGAAGGACTCTGTAGCACTTACTTGGTAGGATTTTTCTAACTTCACTTGAAAGAATCTGAAATTGGAGATGACAGTTGCATACTAGAATGTGGTTTATGCAAAAACAGCACCATTAGTACCTGTGCTGAGGAGGCTAAGGCAGGAAGATCACAGATTTGGGTCCGGCCAGGGTACACAGTGTCAAAAAAAGCAACATTAAATTCCAGTTAGAGAACCAACAGAGAAAGCCTTGGCAACACTTAAAAAAATAAGTTAGATGTATATTTACATGTCTTAAAAATACTATGATCTTCATAAATTAATCTTACTTAAAAAATTCCCTAAACTTTTCTGCGATTAAGTGATCAAGGATCACTTAAAGGATAAGAGCTTTCTAGTCTACTACGTTCTAATATGTCAGAGTTAACTATCAAATGGTCAAATTCAGCATGCTAAAATGCTATGACACATAGGAGTAGGATGCTAAGAACACCAATCTCAGTTTGGGTAGAGGGCAAGGGTGAGAAGAATTTTTTTTTTTTTTTTTTTTTTTTGCCAGTCTTGGGCTTGGGCTCAGGGCCTGAGCACTGTCCTTGGATTTTCTCAAGGCTAGAGCTCTACCACTTGAGCCTCAGCACCACTTCCAGCTTTTTTCTATGGTACCAAGGAATCAAACCCGGGTATTCATGCATGCTAGGCAAGCACTCTACCACTAGGCCAAACTCCCCGCCCTGGGTGAGAAGAATTTGAAATGAACAGAATCTTATTTACAGGACTGTAGAAGTTTAGCAGGCAGAGGAAAAAAAGGAAGGCAGGAAAGAGCAGAGATTTCAGTTGCTGCAGTTTAGGCATCAAAAGAGAAAAGTTCAGGGAAATAACTGAAAGTGAAGCTGATGAGGAGCTAGTTCATAAAAGGTTATACTAACCATAAGCAAGAGTTGATTTTGAAGACCTTATACACAGCCATAACGACACAGATCTCTAGTTTGGAAATATTGCTTTGGTAGCAGTGCAGAAGATGAACCAGAAGAGGAAGATTCTGGAAGAGTGACTAACTGTAAAATTAGCAATCCAGGTTAGAACTGGGTCCAAAGGATAAGAAAAGAAAGTGAAATTTATATTTAGGAGGGACATCTAATAGGCATTAGGGAGCTCATGAGAAGAGTGTGAAAGAGCCTGTAAGAAGACTCCATGCTTTTACCATGAGAAACAAGACACATGATGATGCTAAGAGCCAGGACTGTGGGAAAGTACCAAATCAATGGAAGAAATAATTCTATCTTGGGAAGAATGACTATGAGATGGAACTTGTCCAATAAGACACTGAATGTGATTTTAGACCTTACAAAAGAGGTCAAGGTTTAAGGAAGAGATGAGAGGTGTACTTTAGACAACCATGTGAAGCATGTTCCCTGGAGCCAGACTGGGTGTGAATACCACTTCTGTCACGTCCTAGCTCTGTGACCACAAGCAAATTGCTTAACCTCTCTCTGCCTGTTTCCTCATCTGGAGCAAAGGCATATGAGTACTTTACCTTCTAGTGCTGTTGTGAAGATTAAATAAGCTGATATGAAGCAGAGTTGTGCTGGGCACATGCAGTGCACTTCTGTGCATTAGCTTTTGTTACTGGCTACAATTATGATTTTTCTATGGCTAAGATCTTTCAAATGTGGACAGTGATAAGAGGACCAAAGATGAAATTTCTGAAAGACTAAAAATTAAGAAGTAGGAAAATAGAAGCAGGAGCTGGGAACAAAAAAAAAATGTCACAAAAGCCAAGAAAAGTATAGGTTTCAGAGAAAGGAAAGGTCAGTAATATTGAAGACTGAAAAGACAGAAACTAAATTTAAATTCGTGTGTGTGTGTGCGTGTGTGTGCGTGCGTGCGTGCGTGCGTGCGTGCGTGTGTGTGTGTGTGTGTGTGTGTGTGTGTGTGTATCTGGGCCTGGGTGCTTAACTTTTTCTCTACCAGTTGAC
Organism: Megascapheus bottae; assembly: GCF_031878675.1. Taxonomy (NCBI): domain Eukaryota; kingdom Metazoa; phylum Chordata; class Mammalia; order Rodentia; family Geomyidae; genus Megascapheus; species Megascapheus bottae. The sequence continues at coordinate 7,273,110 of NC_143534.1, read as the reverse complement.
CCATAGCTCCACTTCTGCCTTTCTGGGGGTAGAGATGAGTCTCAAGGACTTTTCTGCCTGGGCTGTTTCAAACTATTCTTCCAATTTCAGCCTCTCTAACAGCTAAGATTGCAGGTACGAGCTACTGGAACCTGGCTCTAAATAAAATTATGAGAATGTGTTTGAATAGGCAGGTAAAAATATCATTGGAGGATGGGTGCCAGTGGCTCACATCTATAATCGTAAGTATTCATTGAGACTGAGATCTGACAATCATTCTTCAAAGTCAGCCCAGGTAGAAAAGTCCCTGTGAGACTGCTATCTCCATTCAAAAACCAGAAGTGGAACTATGGCTCAAAGTGGTAGAGTACTAGCTTTGAGCAAAAGAGTTCAGGACAGCATTCAGGCCCTGAGTTCAAGCCCCACAACCAACAAACAAAACTAAAAACAAAACCAATCATTGGATGGCTGGTGTAGGTCAGTGGCAGAATGCCTTGCCTAGCAAGCATGAGATCCTGAGTTCAAACCCCAGTCCCCAAATCATTCAATCAATGGAGATTTTGATAAAAGCAGGGTCCATAGGCTAGTCCCCAAATTTTTAGAATTGCGTGTCCCATGAATGAAAAAAAAATCAACCATTCTATTTCTGTACCTTTTTAACTAAGTATCTATATTACTACCAACAGCTTATCTCTCAAAGCACAATATACACCCAAGAGAATTTTTAAGCAACAATAATGAAAGGAATAGTGAGTCTTTCAAATGTTGATTAAGAACCTCTAATGTTTTATTAGTCAGAGAAGACGGTCTTTTTAAAAGCACATGTGGTTAATGATACAGCATGTTTTGACCAGGAACTGACATGTCAGTTCTACCATGTTTATTGTGCTGACATTATAATTAAAAATAGCATAATCAATCAAAGGTTTTTAGGTTAGTATCTTTTAAGACATTTTTCTATTTGATGAGGGGACACATGTAATTCACAAACTTACTTAACTAGCCATGTAAAAACCTCTACACAATGCTATACACAAAAGTAACCAAATGATCACAGCCAACCTCATATCTCAGATTGTTCAGACTTCTTTAGGAGATATTATGAAAGCTAAGTGACCTATGCCTCTTAATGACTGAAAAAGGGACACCAATACTTAAATGTATTAAATGCTCATAAGTGTGACAAGTAGTAAGGCCTTAGAATGGAATTTGGATAAAAATAGAGGTTAAACATTTTCTCCTATGTCACAGTGGATTGTCTGTGTGTTCCACTTTTGAAAAACATTGTTAAAAAGGTAGGGGGGAAAAATCCAAAACAGATTTGACCAGTGTTTCAGGAAGCTTAGCTGTAAAAGGAAGAAAGGGTGTAGATCTTGGCCTGGAGGAAGATCGCCTTAAGAAAAGCTTCAAGCTTGGAAAATTTTGTTCAGATGAGTGAGCTTTGAGCACGTTTGCAGGCAAGAGGGAAGAGCCTGTGGAGGGAAAGAGCTGGGAATGAGAGGTAATAGACTGCAGAGCAGTGGACTAAACAAGGCAGAAGGTCACATTCATTGTGATGACAGATGACAGATGTGAGGGCCTTCTCAAATATGGATGCAAGAGTCTGGAAAGCTCCATTAAGAAAAAAAGCACCTTGAGTTTTTCAGATATTGCTGGGCTGTGAAATGGGGCTGGAACCATTGGCCTACAGCTCAGATAAAACATTTGAAACTAACAGGCTTCCAATGCTTCACTTTTTCAACTCTATAATGTACTTTGGTATTCTTTGTTAAGTGGCCAATTAAAGTTATAAAGAATTTCAATCATCTAAAAGGTATGATCAGGTACCTTCTCCTCTAATCCTTAACTCTTCTTTTATCACCTTCAATTTCAAGTGGATTGAAAGTCTTCCTAGGGCTTGTTCCCAGACTTCAGATGATTCAGCATCAAAACCCTCCCAGGGCTCTTATCTGTTTCAGTTGGGCAGTCAATTCATCTTCCTGAACAGTTCAGTTATCACTGGGAAAGTCTTATGCTGCATTTTCACCTACGCTGCTCTCTGAGCGCCTGCTTCCTCTCCCTATAAACAGCAGAAGCAGGGGGAAAGAAAAAAGAGAAATAAGGAGCAACAGAGAAGTGCTCCTGCCAGCCTTGTCACTATGAAAAAAGCCCTCATTGACTCTGTGAACATAAAAAGTTCTGTCCACATGGGGCCGGGAGTTTGGCCTAGTGGTAGAGTGCTTGCCTAGCATGCACGAAGACCTGGTTCAATTCCTTGATACCACATACTTAGAAAAAGCCAGAAGTGGTGTTGAGACTCAAGTGGTAGAGTTCTAGCCTTGAGAAAAATCCAAGGACAATCCTCAGGCCCTGAGCTTAAGCCCAAGACTGGCAAAAAAAAAGTTCTGTCCACATTAGCAAAACTTTAAATTTTACCTGTGGTTATGGTTAAGTTATTTTACATAAAATGTCTAGTCTTTTTGTCACCCAATCTTCCTAGCAAACCTTTTAACAATAGAACTAGTTAGTTCATTTACTTGATTTAGACTCAGTTTTCCTAATCAATTTTTTACAAGCTTCAATTTCATATACAGCAGAGAACAGAACATTTCCAACGAAATTTGAAGATCCTCTTAAAGAAGGTATCTTTAATAAAGATACTGTAGGAATAGTACCTTTTATTAATATAAAGGGTATGAGTTTTGTTTCCTGAATAAGACTGCATAAGTACTTAACTGAAGGTAGGGATCATATTGTTATGTGTAAAGTGGAAATGAGTATCAATAAGGAGGGTACAAGAAAGGAAGCATTTCTGGGATATGAGCTAGGCTACAATGTACATCTTACCTCATTTAATTTTTACAACAACCCAATGAACTATTATGATCTCATTTTTCTGATAAAGGAAGTTCTTCTTACAGGGTTAAGTGCATTGGAAAGCCATAAAGTGACAAAGTCAGATTTTAAAAAATCTGCTAGAGACTAAACTCAGCGATTGTGCATGCCAACCCCTCTCCATTGGAAATCTTAAGTCACATCTCTGAACACAAAATCCATATATTTTTATTTGGTTATTATATACTGGCTTATAATATGTACGAAAAAAAGAAAAAGTTAAAAGGGAATACAGAAGGACTGTAATGAGAGGAAATGAGAGAAAGAAGAGCAATAAGCATCCTAAAAAGAGGGGTACAAGTACCAGTGCTTTATGAGGAAGGAGACAGTTGTACAAGTGCTTGTTATCTGCAATGTGTAGGACTCAACAAAGAGCATTAGCACGGAATTTCTGGCCTAGCTAGAGTCCTTCAGACATAAACCATGATCACAAGAATAATAGATAATAATGCAGAAGCAAGTACCACTCATGTTCAACTTATAGCGCCTTCACACAGAGTAGATGGTGAAGTGAAAGCATGTGCTAGCAGGAGAGAACATGTATTCGCCTATCCTTGGAAGACAGGAAGGCTGATTATCTGAGAAGAGTGAAGACTGTGAAGGAAGCAGAAAGATCAAAGGCACAAAAAATTATTTGAATTAGAAATACAAATACAGAAACAAAGGAAACAATGAATCTGAGGAACAGTCTAAAGAGAGAGGCTGTCTAAAAGGATAAGCAGAGATAAGTGGAAAGAAATTGGGGAGGGCAGAGAATACAATCATGTAGATAAAATGAGGGACACTTTTCTGAGTGTACCTTTTTGGTACAGTTCTGACATCTTGGATACACACATACACACACACACACAACATAGTTGGGCAAAAACTTAGAAATATATAAACGAATAAGAAGTAGGACTGTGGTTCAAGTGGTAGAATGCTAGCCTTGAGTGAAAAAGCTGAGGAAAAGTGCCCAGGTCTTGATTTTCAAGGCTCAGGATGGGCACAAACAAATAAAACCCTAAATAAATCTAACCATATTTGATTTCAATATATTTTATCAAATGAATAGTAGAACTAAATTGAGAGTACAGGAAGAGGAACTAACCCAGCTAACATTTTTGTGTGTTATGGGAAAAATGTTATGTAACATAACATTTTCTATTCAAGCCAATTTTAAATAGCAAATATCAAGTATATGGAACATTTCCCATAATGCAATTCAGTGGCACTGATTAAACTCACAGTGTTATGTGACCATCACCAACACCTACTATCAAAACTGTTCATCACCCTAAACAGAAACTCTGTAGCTTTCCTTACATTTTCCCCACCTGAGCCCTCTTAAAGAATTTTGACCAGACAGACAGTAGTCCCCCATTATCCACAGTTTCACTTTCCATCAGTTCAGTTATCCACGGACTCTAAGTACTGGAAAACCCTGCAAACAAACAATTCGTAAGTTTTAAATTGCACATTGCTCTGATAGGGCGATGGAATCTTGTACCATCCCACCCCGTCCTGCCCAGGACATAAATCATCCCTTTGTCCAGCACAGCCAAGCTGTATATGCTGCTCGCCAGATAGTCCCCAAGAAGCAGCTACTCGTGCCCATTAGTCACTTAGTAGCCCTGTTAGTTATCAGATCCACTGCAGTGGTATCACATTGCCTGTGTGCAAGTGACCCTTATTTTACTCAATAATGGCCCCAAACCACAAGAGTAGTGATGCTAGCAATTCAGATATGCCAAAGAGAAGACATAAAGTGCACCCTGTAAGGAAAAAGAGGGAAAGCTCTTGACTTAAAAAATTTATGCCCAAGTTGCTAAGATTTATGGTAAGAACAAACCTATCCAGGAAAAAGAAAAACATAGTGCTTTGCCATTGCTCCTCACATGGCAAAAGTTAAAGGTCAAAGTATGTTTTAAGTCCTTAGTTAGACTGAAAAGGTATTACCTCATAGGGTTTCAGACATTCAGACCCTGCAGAAGGGGACACTGTTATAAAACCTTTCAAATAAATATAATCAAAATACAATAAATTCTGAACAAAATTAGAATGCTAGAACACAGGCAAGGGCTAGTAAAATGGCTTTCTGCATATTCTAGAGTCAAGCAAAATGAGTATAAACTCTGTACTATTTAATGTGAACTAGAGTTGTCAGTGTCCACTAATGCTTTTAATATAGAATGGTCATTCTGGAATATATATATATATATATGATTTTCTTACCTCTAAAAACTAAATGCAGTGGCTCTGGAGTAACAATGACTAGTTTAAGTGTCCAGATTTTGGGATTCTAAATTCTGCTCTTGAAAAACAGAAGCTAGGGCTCTAGGGATAGAGCTGGGAGAGGCCAAAGGGTAAGAAGTGATCACAAAGGATAAGAAGTACTCACAGAACAATGAGATCATAGGGAAGGACATAGAGAAGTTTGAGGGGGACACCACAGGTGATAGCAACAACTTAAGCACCAAAACCAATAATGACAGTTATACAATACAGACTAAAATTAAGAATCCAGAGTGTATATATTTTCTCAATATGCTGATAAATAGGTAGGAAAGAAGGTAATAACAACTAAATACCCAAGGCAGCTAAGAGAAAGGTTTAGTTAGTTCACATTTTGGAGGTTCAGTGTTCATGTTTGGGATACAGACGTCACTGATTTGGTATCTTATTAGGGTGGAAGATGGTGATATGGGATGGGAGGGTGGAGTGGGGAGAGAGGGAAAGACAGAGAAACAAAGAGTGCTTATAAATGAAAAACAATCTGTGAGTGTGTGTGTGTGTGTGTGTGTGTGTGTGTGTGTGTGTGTGTATGCATGTGCGTGCGCACCAGTACTGGGTGACTGAACTCAGAGCATTGCACCCTTTTTTAACTTTTTCATTTATGGCTTATGTTTGTTTTGTTTATGATGGTTAGCTGGATTTAAGAGTCTTGCAGATTTTTTTCTGCCCAGGGTGGCTATGAATGAACCATTGCAATCATCAGTTCTCAGCTTTCTGAAAAGCTAGGATGATAGGCATGAGCTATTAGTACCCAGCTAACACTCCTTTTGGGACGAACTCAAATAGACACACCAAACTACCTCATGCACTCATGACTTAAAATTTTCTCACTAGGTCCAACTCTCCATACATTCCATCCCCCAGGAAATACCACCTCATACTGAGACAATACCCAAAGGGTAGCAAAAATGAAAGCCAGTAGAATGCCAACTAGTAAAGACAGAAGAAAGGATGGATTAGAAACTTACCATCTAGTTGCTGATCTACCGAAGTGGCAAAGAGTTTGTCTAGAATAAACTGGTTTTGATCCTCAGTACAAGGAGAAAACAGAGAAGTTTTACCATCCAGTAATAACCAATCTGAGTAAAAATAACCAGTGAATGTTGAAATTAGCGGGTAAAATTCTGAAAAGAAGCAGGATATTTACAAACTCTCAAAGCATTTCCTTATCAGATAGTTACGACAAAAAGGAAATCGCTTGATGGCACAACAACCAGGTTGTAGACATTGCCTAGCTCAAGCAAAATTACCATTAAGTCAATACCATGAGAGGTTCTCATGGTGTTGTGATTCTCTGGGAGAAAGAACACCACCACTTCTGTTGTTTCTGACAAAAAAAAACCCTAAATTCAGTGTGAAAATATCAGATGCAACTGAAACAGACTTCCAGTGGCAAGGTCATGAAGATCAAAGACAGAATGTGCAACTGTTCTAGACTGGAGAGAACTAAAGCAACATGCACAACCCAATACTAACTTTCCTTCTGAAGCAGAGGATTTTATGGTGACAATATAACTCGAATATGATATGTAGATTCTAATAGCATTAATTAATGCTTTAGGAGGATAACTGCACTGTTATAGCTGAGAAACCTTTCACTTAGAAAATACATACTGCAGTATTTCTGGGAAAGGCATTAACTGTGCAACTTACTTTCAAACACAGTTGAAAAACATAACCTATCTACAGAAGTAGAAAAAAAAAGTGGAGAGGTAAAGTACTAACTTTTGGAGAACTGAGCTAAAGAATATCTGAGAATTCTTCAGGCTTATATTTTTCTATATTTAGAATCAGAAAAGTAGAAAAAATTATTGTATTAACCTAGCCATTGATTCATACCTTCTGCACAACCTTTATCAAGCATGACTCAAGCAAGCTCATGCATGGCCAGTGCCACCTCAGCACTTACCTTCTTATAAGCGCTTTCCACCTGTATGCACGATGATGCCAGACAATTAACACTGGGTCCAAATTTATTCTAGCCTATTTTTCACCCTTCAACTTTATGTGCATTTTCTTGTAGTTGAAATGATTCCCTAAGATTTTGCAAAGGCTTTCTACCATTCTGAAGATTTAATTATAGCATTTTTTGTTGTTTTAAAAGGAATCAATATTTCATTTTCATTTCTTGCTTCTGAGGATTCCTTTCTCATCCCTGTAACAATATTATTTTCTCTGCCATAATATGAGGCAGATGGACCAGATGACCTCTATGAGCCTATCAGGAAGCTATGAGTTATTAGAGGCAAGGTCTGTGGAGGACCCGGATGGTCAGGACTGCCATGTTGTAAATATGTCATAAATGTGGAGTATAGGTATCTGAGTGATTAACTTGAAAGCCTAATGTAATGAGATCACTGCTTCTTCGATACTGTCCAAGAACAGCTCTTCGCATATGCTACAGGTAAAAATACCACTCAAAATTTCTGTAAGAAAATAACCTTTATTTTTCCACCTGATTCTCTGTAATCCAGTAAAATATATATTGCTACAAGTCAGGAAATAGCTATGTTTGTAAAAACTTTCAGGTAACTCAAACCTGCTGGTTTACAGTTATGAAATCATTACAGTTGTCCAATCAAAAATCCTGTTGAAGTGAATTTAGTGCTTCCTTACATTATTCATTCTGGGACATATCTGTGAATTTATAGGAACAGCCAGCTGACCAACATCTATCCAATATAAATAAGACTCTAATGATAATATTTCTTCATAAGATGAACAAAAATGCACTTGTTCTTATTTTTGTTTTTCCTTTAAATGAGTCAACTAAGTAAGGAAAAGCAAACAATTCAAATTTACACAATGAAATAGATTTAAAGCTGAAATAGAACTTGAGATGTGGCTTAGTAGTAAGGTACATACATGCTTGTGTGTGACACTGTGGGTTTGATCTCAACACCTCTGTTAGACCGCCTCCTATATCACTCAATTTAATACTAAAATGTTCCCATTCAGACAATTTTTTTTCATAATTTAAAAAAGTGTAATTGTTACTCTAAACCATCTGGGGAGCCCTACAGAAACTGATTGTGTCTTGTTCTCTTTGCTTGTAAAACACGTACAAGGGGCTGGGAGTTTGGCCTAGTGGTAGAGTGCTTGCCCAGCATGCATAAAGATCCAGGTTCGTTTCCTCAGTATCACATATACAGAAAAAGCCGGAAGTGGTGCTGTGGCTCAAGTGGTAGGGTTCTAGCTTTGAGAAAGCCCAAGGACAATGCTCAGGCCCTAAGCTTAAGCCCAGGACTGGCAAAGAAAAGAAAAATTGCCAGGTGCGTGTGAGACTCTTATCTCCAGTTAATCACTAAAAAATGGGAAGTGGGGCTGTGGCTCACCGGGTAGGGGAGTAGCTTTGAGCTAAAGAGCTCAAGGATAGCGCCTAGACCCACAATAAACAAAAAAGTATCAGTTTGATAAAAAAAACACAAACTATAAAGTTCATGCTTCATTGCTAAATTTTGTATCTGAAATTGTTTTGTGCTTGAGGGATAAATGTCTTTTTAAAAAAATATATAAATGCATTTCATCTCTTTCCTAATTTAACTAGATCACTCTGCTTTACAGCACATGGTCCTTTTAAAGAGACTTTTGGACTTTTGGTATATTGCTGACTTGACAGTATTAGGAAAGGCAGCTTTCCAGAATTAGAGATTCAGACTACTGAAGTATAACTGTATATTTCAAACTACTGAAATATAACTCTTACAACACATGATGGGAAAAGAGAACAGTAGTAAAGCTCCTTTTTTGGGGAGTAGTGGTGGTAGTGCTTGAACTCAGGGCTTAGGTATGCTTCTTGTGCCCAAGGCTGACACTCTACCACTTGAGCCACAGCTCCTCAACATTTTTTGGTGGTTAATAGAGAGAGAAGTTCCACAGACTCCTTCCTGCCCTGGCTGGCTGTAATTCACCATCCTCAGATCTCAGCATCCAGAGTAGCTAGGAGTACAGATGTGAACCACCAGTGTCCAGTATAAAGCTCGCTTTTAAAGGGATATTTTCTGTAATATAAATAATTTCTCCTTTGTCTTTGACCACTGATAACTGGAGTAGCAGACAATTAGCAATGCAAATATCAGGTTATATAGTTTAAATAAACGCATTCTATAGTCCTCATTCTCAGAGCTACTGTTGGCCAAGTTATAATGTAAAATAAATGGCTTAGTAGTGAGTAGCAAGGTGTCCACACTGATAACCTTGGTGGGACAGAAAGACACCCCTTTCAATGAAGAGTATGCTCTAAGAATGTGGGTACATTTACAAGAAACTGCTCTTATAGGAAGCAATCATAACCACTCATGCCCAAGAAAATTGTAACAGGGATTCTCTCTCCCTCTCTCTCTCTCTCTCTCTCTCCCCATATATATATATATATATATATATATATATATATATATATATATACACACACACACACATATATACACATACATATATATAATTAAGTATTATGTATCTCTCCTCCCCTCAATTTTTCACAATCCTTCTGCCTCAGCATCTTGAATTCTGGGGTACACAAAAGTATACAACAATTCTAGTCCATGTATTATTTTTGAAATAATATTTAAGAACAATATGTAGCACAAAAAGGTCATATAAACAATATTTGTGACATATCATCATGCACAGCACTGGCACTTGAATGTACTTAAATTTACACAGGATAGTTTTCAAATTGGAAAGTACAAGTCTAGACAATGTAAACATGCCCTAAAAGGTGAGAGATTTTCAATTTGAATTCTCATCACATCATAGGAGCCACCTCTGGCTATTCTTTTAAAAAACAACAAGTGGTGTAAAAGAGACATGTTCATTTGTCGCATATTTAAAATGTATTAAGAACCAAGAAAGCTTTTCTATCTGTATCTCTGTCATTAACGAGCTTCACAAAACTTGGCCAAATCATGATGGCTCAGCTGCTTTATTTTTTAAATATTTGGGTAATAATGCCAGAGGCCACCTCAGGTATCTGACAATAGCAAAGAGAAACATTTGCATTATTTATTTTATTACAGCAGCATTTAAACTTTTTAACATTACATTATGCTATGCTGTCATTATATTATCACTCACATTCCAAATATTTAATATTTTTCTGTTCATTTAAACAATAACTTTTTACCTTAATTTCTTGTTCTAAAGAATTAAGCAGGAGGAGTGGGGGGAGGGAAAGAGGGACAAAAACATGAGAAGGAGTTTCAATGTTCAAGAAGTAATGTACCCACCACCTGATGAATGTAACTGTAACCCCTCTATACATTACCCTACAATAAAATACAATTTAAAAGAAAGAATTAAGCAAGAAACCACCTCTTTTTTAAATATTTGCTGGGCTAAAAAATGTTACTTATTTTATCTAAAGTTCTTGGTTTTTTTTGCTTTACTCTGTAAACAACAACACTATTGCTGATATGAAACATATTCCAATAGGAAAGGAACCTCAGAGCTTCTAGATTATCCCCCATTTCCCTACTTTAGTCACTCATGATAACTTCCAAAGTCACATTATGCCTTTTACGAAAGGTGGGAATCACAGAATATACCACTTATTCCAAAAGGTTCCCCTGTAAAGGTGGTATTACAAGACAGGAACCCATGGGTAGGTAGTAAAACACTTAAGAATCCAGGAAGAACAGCAACAGGGTGAAAAATACATGTCAGATGTAGAATCTAAACTTAAAAACTAGTGAGCCGATCGAAAAGTGAACAATTAGGGTACAGGAAGTGCAAAGAGAGACTTGAAAATCAGGATGACAGTTTTATTTAGATTTGCTAAAGATAAAGGAAGCAAACCAAACCTAAGTAAAAGTGATAGGTTGGGCCCTGTTCCTATTTCCAGCACAGGAAAAAAGTCCGTGAAAAGTGCCTCATAGTTCCCTAAGTTGAAGCAATCTACAATGGGAGCAGAAACAGAGCTTCATCAAGTGAGGAAAAAACCACATTGAGGAAGATTTCAGTAGAAATAATGATTTGGCCATGCTCCAAAGATAAAGGCAGTTATTCCAAGGAACTTCATAATTCTTAGGACAACATTATTTACTTTCAAAAAAGCTGATGGAATACAGCATATATGACAATTTGCACCAACAACTTTGAATTCAGCTTCCACATGTGTGAATGTGTCACACCTCCTTTCTTTCCCTGTTGGAATAATCAAATTTCAGTAGCTAGTGCTGCTAGAAGTTCTATAAACTTAATGTTTATGAAACAATAGGAGAAATTTTTAGAAAACAATTCATACCTTAACATACCTGCACTTGCCCTATTTCATTTAAAATAAAATATCTGTCTACATGAGTTTCTAATGAAATTGAGAAAAACAAGGTCCACAGACTAAAAGATGAGACTTACAACAGAAAGCTAAAGTAGTGTGTTTAGGTAACAATGAAATATTTAAAATTAAAAACAAAACAAACTTTACATTATCAGCAGCATCTTAACCCTAAGCGGTGGTTTCATCTTTGTCCTATTAGAATTTTCTATAGTGATTGCTTAGCAACAAAAAAAGAAACCCATGAAGACACTTCTTTAGCACATGTTAGACTTTGGGTCATTACTTGTCTTCTCTTAGTATATAGAAAGGAAAACAAAGTTTGTTTATGCAAATAAACTTCAAAATTTTAATAGTATGAAATTATCCTCACCTGTTTGGAGCTTATCAGTAAAACTCGGTAAGAAAAACAAAATTTTAATTTGCCTCTATAAAGTTCTTTTGACTAAAGTAGAACTAAAATGTTTTCCATGAAAACTTGCCATGTTTTGCAAAGCACTCTTGCTAGTTAAAAAAGATGGTCCTTTTTTCTTTTCTTGAGTAACTAGACACCAGAGATTTTGGGGAGTAAAGTGGCTAAAATAAATACATTTTTTAAAGGCCCATTGTTCTATTTTTAAAGCCCTACTTTTCTTAATTTTGCACTCTGCCTATCACACAAAGATAACTTTTGAAAAGACAGTCACCTCTCTTTCCGGCTACAGCTCAGCTGTAGGCAGCAGGAGCCTTCATGCCAGCTTTAAGACAGCAGCTTTCTCGGTGTACATTTCCACACCTACCCTCACTTTTTCTTTTGTCTTTCTTACTTACAGTACACTCTATGCAGTCCGGCAATTAAATAAACTAACCTAATGGTAGGGAGCAACTGGCACACCTCAACCAGAAAAAAAAGTGGCCAACTCACTGGAAATATAGACCCATACTAATAAATGTAAGGTGCAAAGATCATCATTTATAGGAATTTTTCAAAAAGAATGTTTATAATTTCCAGCAATAATGCCCTTATATTACATAGTTAGATAAACAAAGTATGAAGTAGTAAGAAAGAGAAAAACCAAAACAAGACAGGTTGTGACAGCAAAAGAGTTTGTCATTTACTGTCCTAAAAAGTACTGATTAAAAAATAAGACCAAATAAAAATTGGTTTCGGTCTTCTTATTTCAATGATGAACTTTAAAAAATTAAGAAAACTCTACTTAGAAACAAGGAAAACTTACAAATCGATGTTCTCTGGAGTATGAAGAGAAAAGAGAGCACTTTAGGAAAATTAAAAAGCATAAGTGCATGGAGGCACAACAAACTCCAGACTAACAAACAATGAAGTTTAGGATTTCTCTTTAAAAATGGAAAAAGAAAAAACCATAAGTTGAATGCACTATTTCTTTGGTGTATGTATTTTTGAGTTATGTGGTATTTATGGGTGAAAAATTAGACAATACTATTCTGTGAAATCTGTTCTCAGGAAGAAGATAAACCCCTTCTCATACCTATCCACAAAAAGTTAAAACAACAACAAAAACCACAAAGCATTTTAGGTCCATATTTTTAATTTGCTCATGAACATGAACCATAAAAGTATTCCGTTTCACTAAACATCAATGACAATGTTTAGACTGTCCTTTGACTTTAATATTTATGCATATTACAACAGGAATTCTAAGATAATGATGGCTACCCCAGCCCTTTCAGAAGTATAAGATGTCCTTTTCATGCTATCATTTCCCAACTAAGGAGGTAGACATTTGATTCATGCAGTAAAGCCTATAAGTAAGAAGTATACAGTGTCAAAAAATGATCTCAACAAGTAAACTCAACTTACATTTGTAATTACAAATGCTCTCCATATTTATCTGTATTGCTCTTCTTAAACGACTATAAGATTGATCAGCACAGGTTTGTCTAGAGCAATTAATGATTTTCAAAAATTTTACTTTCATCTGTATGTTTCTCTGCTCTTAAAACATCTGTAAAATCTGTAACAATCTTTAGCTTGATTCAAATAAATAAAAATAACAAGAGGTATATTTTAAATAACAAACTCACAGCTTTAAAAGTTCATTAGGAGCCTGACAATGGTATTTTCAGTGCATTTTACTATTACCTATTGATCCTAATGCACTTGAATTATCTGTAGAGATAAACTTATCTTGACCTTGCTAAGTATAGATAGCCCAGACTAGAACCTGTGGTGGGCCTCTCTGGGGGAAACCCAGCCATAATCTAAATTACCAAGACACGGCGATGTAATTACTTCAGTGTTCTCAGTTCAGCAGTAAGAGAGAAGAAAACAACAATTTTGTTTCTATACGTAAAAAGCATTAATATTCTCAATTTTAATCAAGAGAACAGCACAGCCTCCACGATAGTTTTCTGTTCAAAGCGCCTGCCCCATTTGTTTTCCAGTATCAAAAAGCACAAAGAAGAATGGACTAACATGATAAAGAGGAGAACCCACAAAAACTTTTAGGGTTACAACATCAGAGAAACTGAAAAACAAAAACCAACCAACCAAACAACAAACCAGAAAGAGCTCTTAAGGTGCACTTACATTTTCAGCTCTAAAATATTCTAAAATTACATCTCAGTGATTAATGTATAAAAGATATTTCAAAATGTTTTTAAGTTACAAGTTAGCACCCCTGAAAATCTTACTCAATCTTACCTTTTATATTAACAAAATAAACAGCTAAGTAAAAGTTGCCAATTTAGCTTTCTTAGTCTGTAAGATAGAAAGTGAACAAATGAAAGTCCTTCTAAGCCTTTTAAATAAAAGCCTGTATGAGGCAGAGTTATCCATTCTAACAGTCAGTTGGACTTTATTAAGACTATCTAAAAAAGTTTTTTAAAAAATTTAAGAAAATGCAAATTGCCCAATTTTACAAGGAATAAGAGTCCTGATTCTCAAATAATTTTCTTTCACAAATATTAGGGCATAGAATAACATTCATTTCAAAACGTACAGATTTTTAGTTCTAAAAATCATAAAGCAAATAATTTATAACTTATTTTTAAAATATGATTTCTTGGGATCTGTGGATAAATCATCCTTCATGAATTATACTTTTTTAAAGTCAGGCGTGGATTCTCTCTAAGCTCTCTGCTCCAAACACTTCTGAAGGTGGCCAGGCAATGAATGCAGCTTTCATTCCATTTAACGTGACATTTAGGTTCTTTTAAGAAGTAGTATAACTAATTGTTCTGTATCATTCATGGCCTTAGTAGTCTGATATCTATATTAGTATTGCATGATTTTAAGAAAGCATGAAGAAGAAATTGAATGGAGAATTTTCTAAGTAGATCAATGGTTTTCTTAAGTAGTATACTAATGCTGATACATTTTAAAAAATGCTACAGGAATTAATTGTCCTCTATTATTATTCAGGGCACCTGAACACAAGATATTATTACTATGGCAGGTTAGCTCTGCTATTTTTCAAGACAGAACCTAGAATTTAAATGTTCACTACTGAATAATTTGCTCAAAACACCTACATAAAACATACTATAATTGTATATATTTTCAGCTACAGAATTGTTTAGTGCTGATAAACAGCAATACAACTTTCTATATTTTAATAGACAACAGTTTTGGCATTGGCTATAGATGAACACAGACTTAAAAAAAAAAAAGAATACCATCCACAAACTGCCACAAAGAATAAGGCTCGACTGCTAATTATACAGGGAACTGATTTTAATTACATTGAGAATATTGCTTTTAAAAACACTTTCCAAACTGCAAAGGCAGAGGAGTTAGCAAATCAATAAAATATTTCTATCATGTTACAACAGTGCCCTCTACTGGTATGAAAAAAACTCTGCAGGTAAAAATAGGAGATTTTCTTAGAAAAGAAAACCAGGTAGGACGAACGAACTTTAATTATGGAAATCTTGTTGCCTTTTTAAAATGGAAATGATGAAATCCAACTTGTGTTACGTTAAATCTAAACCAATATTTAACCAGGCATTTGAAAAGCTTCCTGGTGAAATTTATAGTTTTGAAGTAACTAATATGGTTTCCAAACATGTACCATCTAACTAAAAGATTAAACATGTTTAAGTAATAAATATTAGAACTTCCTGGGTAACTTATTATTTTGTTAATCTAAAGTTTAGATATTCACTAAATCTCATTCATTAAATGAACGGGTTTTCTATTTCTTAGCCTATCATATATGATGTCAATATCAAAATAGCAAGTTATTCAAAATCAATTTAAATTCAGAGAAAAAATGCTAGTTATTTCTTTTAACTTGAAAGTATTTTGTAAAACCAGTAAGTATGTCTGTAAGACTCTCCTTGGTCTCAGCAACAACCACTAAGGTATACTAAAGACAGTAACAATAACAAAATCACTATCTACCAAAACTCACAATGCTGACTTATTTTTGTCAGTTGTAGACCTGAGTTCTCTCAAAGCTAATGCTGATATGCCACTTTGAGCCACATGCCACACACACACCACACACACACACATAACACACACTGGGAGGAAATAGGGTGACAAGGATACATTACACAATGAGATTATTATAAATGGTGACTTTCCTATATCTTACTTTTATCTTCCTTATAAAATAACACTCCCAGCTTTGAAATATCAGTATGAGATGAGAGTACTAGTTGGAAAGCTCCATATTAACCATGACAACAGAAAGAGGGAATTTTCTTTTCTTTTCTTCTTTCTTTTTTTTTTACCCTCCCCCCCCCCTTTTTTTTTGCAAGTCCTGAGACTCAAACTCAGGGTCTGGGCACTGTCCCTGGGCTCATGAACTCAAGGATAGTGTTCTACCACTGTAGCCACAGCATCACTTCCAGTGTTTACTGTGTATGAGGTATGGAGGACTAAACTGAGGGCTTCATGCATGCTAGATGAGCACTGTCTTTCTTTTTTCTATTTTTTTTTTAATCTGTCATGGGATTTGAACTTTGGGCCTGGGTGCTGTCCCTGAGCTCTTCAAAGCTACTGTCCTAGCCCTTGAGCCACAGTGCCACTTCCCGTTTTCTGGTGATTTATTGGAGATAAGAGTCCGAGAGACTTTTAAGTGCCTGGCTGGCTTTGAACTGTGATCCTCAGATCTCAGCCTCCTGAGTAGCTAGGATTACAGGCGTGCGCCACTGTGCCTGGCTTCAGAACTTTCTGATAGTATCTTGGCTCATATTCAGAACCCACCTTTGGAAGGACCTTTAGCTCCAGCTAAAGTTGTAACTTCTACTTTAAGCATGAACTCTGGAATCAGACTTCATACTTTCCAAAGTAGCATCCTAAGGAACACATTGAGTTGATGGTGGGGATCAAAACCCAGGTTAACATAGAAATTATATACTGGTTGAGTTATATCACCAATCTCTTGGTTTGGTCTGGTTTTTTTTTTTTTTTTTTGCCAGTCCTGGGCTTGAGCTCAGGGCCTGAGCACCGTCCTTGGACTTTCTCAAGGCTATAGCTCTACCATTTCAGCCTCAGTACCACTTCTGGCTTTTTTCTATCTATGTGGTACCAAGGAATTAAATCCAGGTCTTCATGCATGCTAGGCAAGTTCTCTACCACTAGGCCAAACTCTCGGCCCCCGTTTGTCGTTTAAACTTGGTGTGACCACCTCAGAAAAATTACATTTTAGAACATACTATAAAAATGAATTACCCAACCTCCCTCCAGTTCTTAACTAAGCACTTAATGTGGCTAGGCTTTCTTGAAACTTGCCTTGAAATGAACTTCCTTCTCCTTTGTTCTCATTGCTTTCTCCCTCACTGCTTTCTTTCCAAGAAGCAAAAACTCTTTCTCAGTGTCCTTCTACTTAAAATGCTAAGTTCCCCTCCCAGATAAACTGATAAGAACTTGCCCCTGCTCCATCTTAAGCTACTCTGCCTGATAGTAAATTCTAGACACTCTGGCTTTACTGTTGTCTCTTGAACACATCAAGTTTAATCTTACTTCCAGCATTTCCTTGGTTATCCCTGAGATACCAAGAAAGTGCCCTCTCTTTTCTGTGCTAATACTGGGGCTTGAACTCAAGGCTTGGGCACTGTCCCTTAGATTTTTTTTTTTTTTTTTTTTTGCTGAGGACTGGTATCTACAACTAGAGCCATAACTCTCCTTCTGCTTTGGTTTGGTTTGGTTTTTAGTGCTTAACTGAAGATAAAAGTCCTATGGACTTTCCTGACTAGGTTGTCTCCAAACTGTAATCCTCAGATCCTAAATTGCTAGGATTACAGGTAAGAGCCACCAGGGTCCAGCAGGTACCCCCTTTTTAGAGAAGGCTCTCCATGGGCAGTCATCATTATATATCCTATTTTCCTTCCTCATGTCCCAATGTTTTACTCCTGAACATTTATTTATTTTATGTCTCTACAAAAGCTACATGTAAGTGTTCACACAAAAGTATTCTCGAAAGTGTTCACTTCTAACTAGAAGACTTTCAAAGAAGTGTCTATCAACCAGTGAGTGGCTAAGTAAGCTGAGGTATACCCAAAACATGGGATACAACACAGAAATAAAATGCAGTGACCTCTGATGGACACAACACTGGTGAGTCCCGTAAGCACTGTGCCAAGAAGTCAGACCTATAAACCTATATACCAAAATTTTCTACTTACATAATACCTTTTTTTGGTACCGGGGCTTGAATCCAGCACTTGCTAGGCAAGTGCTTTGCCACTGAGCTACTACATGCAGCCCTCGTATAACATCTAAAAAAAGGTAAGTGACAGGAATAAAGGGGCATGAGGAACATATGGAGCAGAACTATTCTACATCCTGACTGAGGTGGTGTTTATGTGGCTGTGTCCCTATCTAAGGAAGTACCTTCTACCATGTGTAAATTATAACTCAGTGAATCCAACTTAGAATATATAGAACAATCTCTCTGTGCATATTCCATCTCGGATCTTGGAGACCACCATATCCATCCTATCAGCATTAAACAGGGTCTGGTTTTACATAATGTTTTCCTTCTTAAACTTTCTTATCTTAAACTACCACTGTCAGCTTCTCATCAGTCTCATCACAACTGAGTAGATGTGATGTTTCTACTATCTCATCTCAGTTTACTTATCAGAAAATTTATACTTAAAAGCTTCTGGAGAGGGCTGGGAGCACAGCCTAGTGGTAGAGTGCTTGCCTAGCATGAAGCCCTGAGTTCCATTCCTTGGTACCACACACACAGAAAAAGCTGGAAAAAGTGCCATGGTTCAAGGGGCAGAGTGCTAGCCTTGGGCAAAATATGTCCCAGGGCAGTGCCCAGGCCTGAGTTCAAGCCTCAGGACTGGGGAAAAAAAAAAAAAGAGAGAGAAAGAAAGAAACTTCTGGAGAAATAGCAGTAGCATAGCTGCATAATTTTTTGAGTCTCTTCAATAGCCACATAAAACATCAGGATGAGGGCCGGGAGTTTGGCCTAGTGGTTAAAGTGCTTGCCTAGCATGCGCGAAGACCCGGGTTCGATTCCTTGGTACTAGAAAAACGCTGTAAGTGGTGCTGAGGCTCAAGTGGTAGAGCTCTAGCCTTGAGAAAGTCCAAGGACAGTGCTCAGGCCCTGAGCTCAAGCCCAGGACTGGCAAAAAACAAAACAAAACAAAACAAAAAAAACCCATCAGGATGATGAGACGGAAGGGTCAAAAACCCCACCAGTAATATTCACAATGGAATAAGGTAATTCTTGAAATCAGGGCACAAGTACACAAAAATGACCCAGAAAAAAAAGTATCTACTATCAATATCTGTTCTAAAGAAAGTAAAGCAAAAGTAATTTTACTTTTTGAGAGCTGTAAGATCTATAGAATAGTCAGCAGGAGCCCACTGGAAAGTACAGAGGCTTGCTGAGGACCACAGCTAAAACTGGGAGGGTATCTAGCTGTTGCACCAGAGAAATCACAGGCCCTGTGAGAAATGGTCACTCATACCTGCAATCCAAACTACTTGGGAGCTTTAAAAAAAAAAAAAAAAAAAAGCTGGGCTGGAAGCATGGCATAAGTGGTAAAAATACTAGCTTAGCAAGCAAGCTCAACAAGGACGTGAGGTTCTGAGTTCAAACCTTGATACATAAACACACATGAACACACACATACACACACACACACACACACACACACACACACGAAAAGAGAGAACATGTAAAGTGAAGAATACACAGCAGAAAATTCAGAAATCTAGCTGCTATATTTTGTTGTTGCTCATTAACTTAGACACTATACTAAAAGGAGTTCTGAATGTTAGTAAAACTGAGACAAACCATCTCAAAATTGAAGCAATAACAATAAAATAAGCATCAACAAAGTATCAGGTTCAAAATTTATACAAAATTCCAAGGAAAAACAAAACTCATTATAAACTATGAAGAAGTGCAAGGCCTCTACAGCCAAGCCCCAACACTGGCAATGAATCAATCCACCTTGCTGAAACAAAAAAGAAAAAAAATCAACAGTTTTCCAAGGAATAGAACTGATAATCTGTACAAAGAAGATGACATATATACAGCACATGGAGACTGAATAAGCAAGAAGTAAAGGCTCTGATACCAAACTCCCCACATCTCAGGTCATCTACTGAAACAGGAGAAAGAAAAGGTAATGTTTAGAATCCCTATGTGCTCCTGTCATTCAAAATTGCTCACCAGAAGATTAAGAAGCAATAAAAACTTGAACAGTGATATAAGCCTTGCTTTATAGCTTGGCTTGTCCATCAATGTACTATCTTAAAAGAATTAGGTAACTCTTTATTCGTCAAGGTTTTTGTTTTTCCATAAAAAAAGTAAAGGTAATACTAAGCCTAGAAGAGCTGTGAGGATGAAAAAAAAATGTTCTTGAAGCAATAAGCACAGAATATAACACTGGGTGGATGTTTTAGAAAGTTGGTTCATTCCTAAACTTCAATTTGAAAACATCCACAAAGCCAACATCAAGTACTAGTCCTACAACCACAGGGCTGAATGTTGCTTCTGTGATATGATTTTGAATTTCAGATCAAGTATTTGCTGAAGGCACCATAGGTCAAAGTTGGTTGGTTGTTTTTTTTTTGGTGGGGGGAAGAAGGGGATTGGCCGTGGGACTTGAACTCTGGAACTTGAACTCTGGACCTGGGCATTTAAACCTCTGGCTTTGAACCTTGATCGTCAGATCTCAGCTTCCTGAGTAGCTAGGAGTACAGATGTGAGCCACCACACATACCACACGGCTTAGGTCAAAGTTTTATTGCAACATATAAGAAACTCCCCCCCTCCACCCCCCCGGGAGTGGTGGCTCACACCTATAATCTTAGCTACTCGGGAGGCTGAGATCTGAGGACTGAGGTTCAAGGCCAGCACAGGCACTAAAGTTCGTGAGACTCTTATCTCCAGTTAACCACTGGAAAAATGCAAAGTGGTGCTGTGGCTCAAAGGGTAGGAGGGTGGCCTTGAGCTAAAGAGCACAGGGACAACGCCCAGGCCCAAGGGTAGGGCAGCTGAAGAGCTTAGGGACAACGCCCAGACCCAGAGTCCAAGCCCCATGACCAAAAACAAAAACAAAACAAAACAAAAACAACACAAAACAAAACAAAAACAACAACAACAACAAAAAAAACAAAAAAAAAGAAACTATTTTCCTCATTAATTTACCATTTTACAATACTAGATTTTTTATACAAGTGGGTTATAGAAGCTTTGTCATTTTTGGCCAGTAAAGAAGAGAAAAAGTAGAATTGTTTCTTTATAATATCAATAAAAAACAACTTGTTTAAATTAAAGTGAGAAGCAGAGAAGAGTACTCAGTTTTCTGCCTCATTCTACTTTGACGAAAACCAGTAGATTCATGATGATAAAGCTGACAACGTTGACATGAAAACAATTAATAGCTGTTGACATACTTGGCACTGGATCATGTTCTAGGCCTTGTTTTAAAGATATTCTGTACATTAAATTCTCAACAACTCTAAAGTAAGTTCTCAGATGCACTGACAGAAAAGGACCAACGTTAGCTATTAGCTAACTAAGATACTGTTCACCTTGCCAAGTTAGGAACTTAGGAATCAATGTTTAGGGTTTTTTTTTGTTGTTGTTTTTTGTTTTGTTGTTTTTTTTGTGGGTCATAGGGCTTGAACTTGGCCTGGCCGCTGTCCCTGAGCCCCTCAGCTCAAGGTTACGGCCCTACCCGTGGGCCTGGGCACTGTCCCTGAGCTCTTCAGCTCAAGCCCCGTCTTACCTTTGAGCCAAGCCCCACTTTCAGTTTTCTAGAGGTTAACTGGAGATAGGAGTCTCAGGTCCTTTTGTGCCTGGGCTGGCTTTGAACCTTGATCCTCAGATTTCAGCCTCTTAAGTTGTTAGGATTAAGGGCATGAGCCACCCACCGCTGCTGGCTAATGTTAGTTTTTTGGGCTTTTTTTTTTGCCTCCCAGATTGGTAGAGTAACAAGTCTCCAAGAACAATGTGATAATTGCATGTGACCTACATAAGTGATTACATTATCTAGGAGATTCTAGCATGATATGCTAGGAAGAAAAACTAAACAAAATATAATGAAACAATCCAAATCCAAGTATGAACAATACACAGTTACTGGATATCATTTATAATAACAATCATTTCTTTGATGATTTATAAATCAGTAATATTTAAAATAAAGGTGAGGACTATATTATTCTATCAGAATACTAGCTTTGGAGAAAACCAGTAACCCTTAACGGCCAGGCAATCACTATTTTGAAAGAGAAGTTGTTTGTCTAAGGCATATAAGGGAATGTAACATGAGTCTCTGTCCTGATTTGTAATAAAACAGAGCTCAAAAGTTAATATGCTCTTGAAGTCACCCAAACCTACTTATAATCTGTCGACTCCATAAATTCTGAAATTCCACTCTTCCCTACTCTTGCCTCCCTCCAAAATTCAACTGATAAAGTTTCTGAGAAATCCCTAAGGTCATTAAAAAAAAAAAAATCAGAAATGTTGAAAAAACCCTTGGGTATGATAAAGCTGAAAATCATTTTCTTCCAATGAATGTAGAAAGCTAACAGTAGTTTTCATAACTTCTCTAATTTTCTCCTATCTTTTTCTTTCTTGACCTTAACAAAAACATCACTTAAGATACTGAGGTAAATAATCATGTAAAAAAAAACTAAGTGAAAGCTAAGAGCTTTTCTTAGATATTTATATCCGTGTGAAAGAAAAAAGTCAGTATTTCCCTCAAATCAAAATACAATTACCCTTTCATGAAATAACTCACAAATAGGATGAAGAATTCAAGCAACATAAAATCAAAATGCCTTTTAAAACTTTAGAACAAGTCTGAGTCCTGTGACAGTCTACCAAATAATGCACTATCCAGTGTCTACCTTAATGTTCCAAAGACTTGGCGGCACCATCTACTATTCCAGAGTACCCATTGCTATTCAATAGGCACCTCGCCAATACCTGCTCCAATTCCAGAGAACTTTCTCTTGGATAGATCATCTAGGGAGCAATGGTAAGAAACAATTCTAACTTACTAATGAGATACAGAGGAAATAGATTTGATTCCATTTAAGAACTAAATTCAAGAGAAATTTCAGAATACTATTATCAAAATACTTTCGGGGATGGAGCTATAATACTGTTATCATAGTATTTTAAACACAGTGTACACATAGCTTCTGTCTAATGACAGAAAATTTCAAGATAGTTCCTTGGTTTTGTATAATAGATACTCCCCCAAAATACAAGGCAGAACCTAGAAGATCAGTATTTATTATGGAATTATTTGATCTTCACAAAGGGCTTAGGGAACTGTTTCCTTTAAGTAAGAGAGCATTTGTCTTTAAGTTATATTTAAAGCGGGGCAGCTGGTGGCTCACACCTGTAATCCTAGCTACTTTGGAGGACTGTAGTTAACACCAGACTGGGTTGGTGACCAGAGCCAAGATATGGAATCAAACCAGATGCCCCTCAGTGAATGAATAGATCAAAAAAATGCTTCCATCAGAAGGGGCATTGCTCCATTTGTAAAGAAATGGAAAGACTTGAACCCAAGGAAACTTATGCTGCATGGTTTCCCTCATTTGTAATAATTAGAATGTGCCTATAAATCTACAACTAAACACAATGGGTAGTAAAAGGCAAATAATTACCCTTGAACATGATTAATTAAACAGCATGGTGAGAACAGAGAGGATATTCTTAAGAGAGGATCGAATCACAAGGGCTCAACACTATGTACATAGGATCATATAAAATGATGCTTATTGAAATGAACTGCAAGAAATGGAGGAGGGCTTTTATTGTACTGTACTGTTTGTGGTTCTTTTTTATTTTTTCCTTTTTATAAAATTTCTGTAGCCTTTGTCTTGTATGTCAGTTTATCTGATGTGGGGAGGGGAAGGGGAAGCACAGAAATGGCGGGACTAAGGGTTAACTAATTCAGCAGTGAAAAATAAAAAATCAAGAGCAAAGTTAAAACATGAGCCCTATAAATATTTCCAAGTAGGCATTTGCTGACAAGAATAGCTGCTTTTCGCTGGGTACTGGTGGCTCACATCTATAAGACTAGCTACGCAGGAGGCTGAGATCTGAGGATCAAGGTTCAAAGCCAGCCCTGGCATGAAAGTCCTTGAGACTCTTCTCAGTTTTCTTCCAGAAAACTGGAAGTGGTGCTGTGGCTCAACGTGGTAGAGGGTTAGCCTTGAGCTGAAGAGCTCAGGGACAATGCCCAGGCCCAGGGTCTCACTTCTGGATCCCTCCATCTGCTAAATGACAGTTATGGTGGACTAAGCTGCTTCAAGGGGTGCATAGGTAGATGTTTATTAATTTGTAATTAGTTACAAATCACAACCATGTATAACTTCTTATAAATTCCATATTAATTCTCACAGATATTTTGGTTTATATTTGCCAACTTCATTCATCAGTAGTCAATGGTTGAAACTAGTGAATGAGTGTACTTCTATACTGTGTGTGTGTGTGTGTGTGTGTGTGTGTGTGTAAGCCAGTGCCGGACTTGAATTCTTGGGCTTGGACAATTGTCCCTGAGCTTTTTTGTTCAAGGCTAGTGCTCTATCATTTGAGCCACAACTCTACTTTTGACATTTTGGTGGCTAATTAGAGATAAGAGTCTCAAGGACTTTCCTGTTTGGCTGGCTTCAAACCATGATCCCCAAATCTGAGCCTCTTAGTAGATAGGATTACAGATGTGAGCCACTGCATTCAGCTTGAATGAGTGTATCTCTGACATGAATGTCAGGTTAGGCCAGAGGCCAGAATGCTCTTACTTAAATAGCCAGAGTAAGCTTGTAAGCTACAGCTGCTGTAACATCTACTTCTCTCTGACAATGCAGCATCAAAAGATATAGACAACATGTTACCAAGCAGAGCTATATCCTAATGAAATTTTATTACAGAACTGGGCTGCTAGCCAGGTATACTTTGCCCACCTCTAGTTTACTCTCAAGTAGAAGAATTAGAACAAGGGAGGTGTGTGTTAGAACTTCTCTTGTCAAGAAGGGATTTACATGTCTGCTTAACTGTGTAATGGTTTTACAATACCAGAAGAGTATTTCCTCATTTTTGATTATTATTTATTATTTTAGTACTGTTTACTATGAACACTACACATTCTGAAGTTTAAGATACTTTTTCAACATTTCCACCATCACTTTCTCAAATGTAGATTACTAACACAACGATAAATGAAGTCAAGATTTATAAGCATTTGTTGATTTCTGTGATGGAAACACTCCGGTGTAAACATTGGTCAATTTCTAACTACAAAATATGATGTTCCTGAATGTGGAGTTGAGAGAAGTTCACTCAAACATATAATCCACTTAACCTTGAGAATGAAATACCTTGGGAATAAATTGGTTTTGAATGCCTTTGCACTTAATTTACTTAATTTCAAGTTCATATGATTTAATTTATAATAAGGATTATTTCACAACCAGCCTTATATTTCTTGAATTCTTAACAATAATTACAAGTCATCTCTCCCAAGTAGGTACAAGCCAACTCCTGCACACTCCAGGTCCCACAAGCAAAGATGAGGTTACTAATGTAAACATGGATGAATAATTATAATTGCATTGGACCAACACCCATCCAATTTGTTTAAATTCACCATTGATAAGGATACTTAAAAAAATGGGTACCAGTGGCTTATGCCTGTAATCTTAGCTAGTCTGTTACTAGCTGAGATAGGAGGATTGCAGTTTGAAGCAAGCCCAGGCAGGACTCTTACCCACAATTAGCCATCAAAAAAGCCAAAATGGGGGCTGGGAGTTTGGCCTAGTGATAGAGTGCTTGCCTAGCATGCACGAAGATCCAGGTTCAATTCCTAGGTACCACATATATAGAAAAAAAGCCAGAAGTGGTGCCGAGGCTCAAGTGGTAGAGCTCTAGCCTTGAGAAAGTCCAAGGACAGTGCTCAGCCTTGAGCTCAAGCCCAGAACTGGAGAAAAAAAAAAAAAAGCCAAAATGAAGTGGTGGTTCAGGTGGTTAAGCACTATCCTTGAGGGGGAAAAATGCTCATTAGACAGTGTCCATGCCTTGATTTCAAACCCCAGGACCAAATACACACACACACACACACAAACACACACATATACACACACACACACACACACACACACACACACGTACAATATCTCTTCCTTTAAAAAATTTTTATTTTATTCATTTATTTATTTTGCCAGTCCTGGGGCTTGAACTCAGGAGTTGGGCACTGTCCTTGAGCTTTCACAAGGTAGCACTCTACCCATGAGCTGTAGTACTTCTGGCTTTTTCTGTGTATGTGGTACCAAGGAACCGAACCCAAGGCTTCGTACATGCTAGACGAGCATCCGACCACTAGGCCAGAAGAAAATTAATTTCATTTAATTAAGTAATTAATTTAATTCAAGCATTTAATTTAATTTATTAAATTTAATAATTATTTTTATTTTTATAATAATCAGTATTTTTTTTGCCAGTCCTGGAGCTAGAACTCAGAGCCTGCACACTGTCCTTGAGCTTTCTCAAGGCTAGCACTCTACCATTTGAGCCACAGCACCACTTCTGGCTTTTTTTTTTTTTTTTCTTTTTTTTTTGCTAGTCCTGGAGCTTAAACTCAGGGCTTGAGCACTGTCCTTGGACATTTTTTGCCCAAGGCTAGTGCTATGCCACTTGAGCCACAGTGCCAATTCTGGCTTTTTCTGCGAATGTGGTACCCAGGAATGAACCCAGGGCTTCATGCATGCTCGGCAAGCACTCTACCACTAGGCTATGTTCCCGGCCCCTTCTGGCTTCTTTCTGTATATGTGATACTGAGGAATCGAACCCATGGCTTCATGCATGCTAGGCGAGCACTCTACCACTAGGCCACTGCTCCCGGCCCCTCTTTTTATTTTTTATTAGTTTGTTTTGTCTTGTACTGAGTTATGAACTCAGGGTGTTTCACTGACTAGCACATACTTAGAGCTATACTTTCACTCTCTTTCCTGCTTTACAAGTAGTCTACACTCTATATGATCATATAATAATTATATATATATATGATTTGTTCTAAAAGTTAGTATACCCACAATGCTTACCTAACTTCACACACTCCATGCAATAACTCTTTCCTTAAACAAAACATGTGGTGTAATGTAGCTTAATTATTTCTTATGGGTCTATGAACCTTCGAGATAGTCACTTACTAGTAGAAATACCACTTATAAAACTAGATTCCAAGTTCAAAAATAGCCTCCCCCCACTTTTAAAAAACAGTTCTTTAGCATCACATTGCCTGTATTCAAACTTTGGACCTCCGAGTTACTAACATGTGATATTAAAAGTTATCATGCCTACGACTCATGTTGCTCATCTATAAAATAAAGATCCTATTAGTACTTCAATGGTTTTTATGAAGATTAAATAAGTCAGTATGTGGAAAGCCCTTAGATCAGCATGTGGCACTTAAGTCAGATGTTTTCAAGTGCTGTTGCAGCTACTATTTCATCAAATCCAGAATTCAGTCTCTTATCCTTCAGGGCATGATCTAATCTCACCATGCATTATTTATTTTTTGCTACCTAAGTGCAAAAAGGCAAAGTTGAAAAAGAAAACTCTCAAAAGGATCCATCCATGAAACATTTGTTAAAATATTGAGCATACTTTTACTGTCACAGTAGGTTAACTACCACTTGATAAGTCTAATATATTTCTAAAGAGTCATGATAATATACCATATAATATGGAAATGCACAAAATTTCATTCCATCTATTTTATTTTTTCCCAAAGCATTTTTCTGAATCCCACAGAGAGAGTTCTAGGTATCCTTTCCTTCCTGACAAAGCCACCTTTAATAAAAATGCATGCATTAACAACTTCATTTGAGGTTTAACTTTAAAAAAAATTCTTCAAATGCAAACCTACAGTCCATCCCTGTTTTGTATTTAATTTGCAACAGGATATCTGGCAGCTGTCAAGGGACCTGGAAAAGCTTGTTAGTTGATGACTGGGTGCCTGCTGAGATGGGCTCCACACACAGGTAATGCTCAATTGTAGACAAAATCTTCTGACCTACCTCTCATGCTCCTTTAAAGTTAATCTGAATACACTGCACATGAAAGGAAATGAAAAATAAGGTTTTCTCCTTCACCAGGGCACTGGGACTTCCTGAGTTTTTCATACCAGTGCTGACTGGTCCAAAACTACTATTTCTTTCTAACTATTCCCAATTGTGTCTGTCAACCATAATTAGAACTGTACACAAAAGGAAGGTGTCAAAATGTAACAATGCCATCAGATGGACAAGTACATTTTACTTTAACTGTCAATTTATTAGGAAGAATAGCCACTGACATTTATCAAATGGGTCTAACGAAATCTTTATATTTTTGAAGTATTTTGTGCAGAATTTACAAAAGTATGTATAAATAACAGAAAAATAGTTTTAACGACGGATCTTATTATAAACTTAAATACACCAAATATTTGTCATATAAATCTTGACATATAATAACAATATTTTTATAATATTGTCTTATGTTCCCTCAAAACAAGATGGCTTAGGTTCTTGATCCAATCAGTGCACAACAAAGTCCTTTTGTTAAATGACTACATTAGAAACTATTTTCTTTTCTTTCTTCTTCTTCTTTTTTTTTTTTTTGGTAGTCCAGGGCTTGGGCTCAGGGCCTGAGCACTATCCTTGGGGTTTCTCAAGGCTAGAGCCTCTTGAACCACAGCACCACTTCTGGCTTTTTTCTATTTATGTGGTACCGAGGAATTGAACCTGGGTCTTCGTGCATACTAGGCAGGCACTAGGTCAAACTCACAGCCCCAAAACTATTTTCTTAGAAATATATCAATTATCAAGAATGAAAGATCCATAGGGGATGTTTGCACTGAGACCTAGAGATTACAATTGTACTTACAGGATCAATTTCATCATCAAAGTCAAAAACGCTATTTTTAAGCATTATTTGTATTTTCTAATAATCATAAAACATGTCAGTTTTTTATCACCATAAGCAGAGAATGAAAAATTATGAATCTGCATTCGCACTGATAGGGAAAGTAAGGTATACTAAAAGGATGGTATTTCCAGACCTCATGTCTTTTTTGTTCATCTTTAAGACAGGGTCTTCCTATGTAGTCCAAACAGGACTCAAATTCAATATTTTCCTGCTTTGGCCTCATGAGTGCAGTCTACATATTTAACACTCAAGGATGACCTAGTATATTGCCATTTGAAATAATGGTTATAAAGACTGCATAGGGCCAGATATGCTGGAGGTCACTTACAATCCCAGCTACTCAAGAGACAGGGACAAGAGGGCCTAGAGTTTGAGCCATCATGGGCAAAAAGATAAGCAAACTATATTAACAAAATACAAACAAAAGTGGAACAGCATTTGCCAAGCATTGACTAGGAGATATTGAGTCCCTAGTACAACCAAAATAACAAAATATATGGGTATATAGAAAGAATAATATTCATCTTTACTGCAGACAAAATTTCTCAACTTTCACTTTAAATCTCAGCAATTGTCATAGACATATACTCACAGATACTCAGCACTTCAGACAAAATTATCTAACAAATTTGAATATCCTTAATACCATCTATTCCAAATATAATCTTGTCCCGACATCTATCATGACTAACAGAGAATCACTCAAACCAAACCATTTCAGTCCATTTAATGCATTTCTTATTTACTTCTAGGCCTAGCACTGTCCAGGAAAGAATATTAGTTCATGGTTAGTATACTGTCAGTGCAAAAGCAAATGACAAATGCAGTACTTACATAAAATTATACATACTATGTTGAAATAGGTACTTCACACACATATAAACATACACACAGAGTTGGATAACTATCAAAATAATATCAGTGAGCATCCACTGGGAGACCTTTGTTTTTTGTAGTTCCCACATTTCAGAGAAAAGTTTTAAAGCAAAATGACCCTCTCTTTCAAAAATGTTTAATCTAAGCTAGTAAGAAAATTATACTTTGAAATTCAATTCCAGTGAGACTGCTAAGATACTGGTATAATCACACATTCATTATGGCCTTGTAAGTTGATACGATTCTTTTGGAAAGCAATGTGCAATATGTGTCAAAAACCATAAATGTGTTCATACCTTTGACCTAAGAACTCCTGGGAATTGATTATAAGGAAATGATGTAAAAAATATGCACAAGGATATTTTGATGTGATGCTGTATTATTTTAAAATAATAAAGTATCTAGCAATAAGAGAATAAGTAAATTATGTATAATTTTTTTAAAAGTAGGAAAAATAAAAAAGATACGGGGACAAGGAAACACCATAACAAACAATAGTAACTGTTTAAAAAAAAGAACGCAGATAAGCTGCTGGAGGTATTTTCTAAAGGATATTTTAATGGGACTTTAAGGAGAATGTTAGAAACAAAACTTCATAAGGAAAAGTAAGTAAAAATGGTTAATAATTTCCAATTCTGGGAAGATAATCCAGAGATTCAGAAAGAATAACGTAAGGACTTTGTTTCAAGGAATTCTCTTTCAAAGACAGATATTTCCTCAAGGCAAATAAATATTAAGTATATTCATATCATTCTAAGTTCCACAGAAGCTACATTATGAACAAACTGTTATTATTCTTTCTAAAACAAGCAGGAATGTTTTAAGTCATATGCTCTTTCTCAATACTTTGGCATTTAATTGGAGATTCATTAACATTAACAAAAAAGGAAAGAGTGCCACCTACTGAACTGCAATCATTTTCACAGGGAAAAAAGAATACTAATAAACATAAAATAGCACAGTTAATCAGCACCAGTCACAAAACTAACAGTGAAAATAAAAACAAAACAAAAAGACAGATATAGAAAAACAGACATGGCTGTATAAGAGAGACTGGCATTACTTCGTTTACTTCTGTGATAAAATTAGAAGCAAAACGACTATAATTAGTACTTAAAATCTTAAATATTTCTAAGGGCTATACAAAAGAAAGGTGTGTGTGTGTGTGTGTGTGTGTGTGTGTGTAAAAGCAGATTGCTAAAATATTCTTTTAATTAAAAAAAAGCAAAAAAAACAAGCAATGCAAGCTGGGCCCTAGGAGCTCATGCCTATAAACCTAGCTACTAAGGCAGCTATGACATGGGGATCACAGTTCAAAGCTGGCCAACAGAAAAGTCTATGACACTCTTAACTCTAATTAATGAACAAGAAAAGGGTCAAAGTGGAATTGTGGCTCAAATAGTAGAGTGCTAGCCTTGAGTGGGAATGTGAAGGGACAGTGCCAAAAGACCTTCAGCCCAGGCTCCAAGGCATGCACACACACACACACACACACACACACACACACACACACACACACACACACTTCAAGACAAAAAATAAAGATCTGGCAAACACAATTTACACATTCACATCTCTATTTGATTTTTCTCATGGCTAATTTGCTTTCCAATACTGAGCTAAGTAAGTTCTGGTCTATTCCCTTAAGAAAGGAAAAGCAATCTCTCACTCAAGTAGATGGCAGAAAAATCCCTGGGCAGATACAAATAAGTCTTACTATGTGCCATAGCACTTACACAATATGCTAGAATTCCAAGGAAATTTGAGATGTTATCACAGACATATATTTATTGCACTTTGAATTTTCAAGACAAGTGAGAAGAAAGCCACTGTCCTTGGTACTGAGGTTATCAGGAGGAAAACAACAACAAAAAAACCTTGTAAATATGAGCCTGACCCCAAACATATTCAATATCTACTTGAATAAACATTTTCATTTATATCTCACTTAATTATAAAAATCCAAGCCGGGTGTAATGGCTCACACCTGTAATCTTAGCTACTCAGGAGACTGAGATCTGAGGATCACAGTTCACAATCAGCCCAGGCACTAAAGTCCATAAGACTCTTATCTCCAATTAACCACCAGAAAACCAGAAGTGGTACTGTGGCTCAAGGGGTGGGGCAGTAGCCTTGAGCTGAAAAGCTCAGGGACAATGCCCAGGCCAGAGTTCAAGTCTCACGACTAACAACAACAACAAATATATGTACACACACACACATATATATTCCCATGGAGGTAGTTATTCCTAATTGTCTAGATAAAATGCTTTCCAATTTAAGAATAACTATTCCCACTTAATTGATATACCATATATTGGAGGAAGTGAAAATGCTTTAAACTGTCATAATTCAATGAAATGCCAAGTCTTAACTCTTTGGTAGTTAACCACTTAATTATACTGGATGTTAAGTATCACTGTACAAATGCATTTTGATATATAACTTTAAGCCTTAATTTAAAAAAAAATCTGAAGGCTAATATTTAATCTCATCTAACAACCAATTATACATACATATAGACATAAATATACATATATATTTTTTTTCCCCAGTTCTGAGGTTTTAACTCAGGACCTGGGCACTATCCTTGGGCTTTCTTAAGGCTAATGGTCTAACCTTGAGCCACAGCACCACTTCCAGCTTTTTCTGTGTATGTGGTACCAAGGAATCAAACCCAGGGCTTTGTGCATGCTAGATGAGCAATCTATCACTAGGCCATGAGAGTGGCCCCCAAATTTTATATTTTTTCAGACATTTTTGTTCTAAGACCTCAAATATGAATATGAATTCACATATAAAATAGGGCTACCTTTGAATACACTAAAATAAAAAGAGAGAGAAAGAGACAATAAGAGCCTACATCTAACTTGGGACACAGTGGGAGGCACTTTTTCAGAAACTCAAGACCATGGTCCATTTCTAAATACAGTGTATCTGCTGTCAGTATCCCACAATCACATCCAAGTTCATCCCAGTATGTGGTTCTAACACACTATGTAATCTAGAGCTCTACCTTATCTCCATTTCTGAAAATCCAACGAAAATCTGGGATAATGATTCCCTGATAGATATGAGGGCCCATTGTAAAATTTAACTCCAGATCTAGCTGGTCTGTTTTAAGATCTGGCTATTCCTATGCTTGAATATCCACACAGCCTCAAGAGCTTGCACTCTTGCTATCTCTTAGTATTCTTGTCTACAACCACCAGATCCTGGATGAATGTGTGGAGTTCTATCTGGAATCTCTCCCAATGCTATCTCCTCCTTGGAGTCCATTTTTCTCATGATACCAGCATTTACTAAATAACTCATCTTCTTCCCTACACTTGAAAATATTGATTTCATCATTCTTTATTGTATACTAGATTAGAAACCTCTGATGCTCAAAGAGTTTTGAGATCTACTGTTTCCCCTTAAATATCCTCATCTATATTTTCAAATAATATCAAAACATTAGGCAAATCCTTCTTTCTTCAAGTCCACTGTAAGCTGTAAAGAGAGATGACATAAGGGAAAGAGAAGATGCAAAGTGAAGTGGCAAAGAAAAACAAGGACAGAAAATATCACCAAGTAAGTTACCATATTTTTGAACATTACACAAAAAGAACAGAAGAGGGAGCAAGTTAAAACCTGATATTAGGTTAAAAGAATATACAGAAAATTCCAATTTAGCAATTGCCAACTTAGAATATTTCTGACTTTATAATGGTAAAAAGTGATTTAAATTTAGTAGGAATTTCACTTCAAATATTTAATTTTGAATTTTTCTGTTTGATAGGTGGTATAATGTTCTTGAAATGCTGAGCGGGGAGTAGCAAACCACAATCCCTCCTCAGCCACATTCTGATAAAGGTTCACAACCAATATAGTGTTAAGCTAAAATATTCAATAAATTAGACAGCATATTAAATATTTTTCACCTTGAAATATGTTTAATTTACAATGTGCTCAGTCAAAGGAATGTCTGTAGTCACATATACAATTTCTTGAAAAGGCACATCCCAACACACAATGAAAGCAGAAGGAAAGACTCAAAACAAAAAAATGGGACAAATACTATAATGTTCTACCATAGTTTGGAGGGAGGCCTGGTTCAAGTGGTAGAGCACCAGACTAGCAATGAGGCCCAGAATTCAAATCCCAGTGCCCCACCCCAAAAATGTAGGGGAGAAACCTGAAAATTTTGAGACTCAGGAACTTAAGAGCTGGAAAAAGTGAAGAACATTAAATTAATGATTTTAGGGATATATATTTAGCTGGAAAATCTTTAAAGTAATGAAGTAATCCTACGAAGTCAAGAGTGGTTATTTTTGATAGCAGAAAGAAAGGACAATGATCAGGACTGAGCACACAGCGGGGGCTTCTGAGACAGCTGGTAAATTTCTTGGTCTTAACACTTAGAGTTAGTTTAAAAGAACATTAGATCAGCCAATCAGTAACTGATGAGCTTAAGAGAGTTGCTTCAAGAAAGCAAATGAAGCAGGCTCATGCTTGTAATCCTAGCTACTGAGGCTGAGATTTGAGGATCTTGGTTTGAAAGCTTGGGCAGGAAAAGCCTACTAAGACTCTTATCTCCAACTAACCACAAAAAGCTGAAAGTGGAGCTATAACTCTAATGATAGAGTGCCAGTTTTGAGCAAAAAGCTCACAACAGAACCCAGGCCCAGAGTTCCAGCCCCACTACTACCACAAAAGCAAACACACAAACAAAAAGAAAACAGATAATCTGTTGCTATAACAAAATCCCATAACTACAACCTAAAGAGATTGGAGACATTACAGTTGTAATTCTATCAAATAAGAATGAATTCTTTGGGTTCCATTCCTCCTACCACATACATAAATGTCTTACAAACTGCATCTCGAATTCTCTTTAACATCAAAAGAGTAGACAGTATTGTATCTATATTAAAGGAAATAAATGTAAAGTTCAGAAAAATAACAATAGCTGGGGAAACAACAAATTTAATAAGGGCCACCACAACTGAAGGATTCTATTATGTCTATGTTTGTTTGTTTTTTACTACCCATAATACCACTTCAGGCATTTACCGTAACATATTCACTATAACACTCAGAACTTTAATTCTGACCAAATTCAACAAAGAACTTGCTGAACCATGTCTTGTTTGGACATGCCAAACTGCACTACTGATCAGAATACTAGCAACTTTCCAACATGTTGTACACATTAACAAAAATTCAGGTGGGTAATATTAACATGACTGTTGTGACTATATTTTTAAAAAAACGATAATTTCAGAATTACATTCTATAACCTTTTCAAGCCTAAAAGATTTTGATAAGTATCTTATCATACTATCAGCTATTATATCTTTATGAACCTTATGTATGTGTTGTGTTTATGTCCCTTATATAATACAGATTAGCTGAAATAAGAAACAGCTTTTAACTTGGTTCTGGTAACAGGTTCAACATCTGTAATCCTAGCTACTAAGGAGCCTAAGATCTGAAAATCAAGGTTCAAAGCCAGCCTGGGCAGGAAAAATCTGTGAGACTCTCATCTCCAATTAACTACTGAAAAATCTGAAGTAGAACTGTGGTTCAAGTGGCAGAATGTTAGCTTTGAGCAAAAGAGAGCTCTGGGGCAGTGCCCAAGCCCTGAGTTCAAGCTCCAGAACTGGCATAATAAAAGAAAAAAAAAAGAAACAATATTTAAGCCAGGATCTATAATCTTAGCTACTCAAGGGGCTGAGATCTGAGAATCTTGAATTAGAGAGCCTGGCAGACAAATATGGGAGACTCTTATCTCCAATTAGCCAGCAAAAAGCCAGAAATAGTGGCTCAAGTAGGAGAGTGCCATTCAGAATGCTATCCATGGGTGAAAAATCTAAGCAAGGGCAGTGTGTTTAAGATCTAGCAGCAGCACGAAGACATAGAAAAAGAAACAGCATTTGTATAACATAATTACTTCTTTTTTGTTAGTACCAGGAATCTCAAGGTCCTACACTTGTCAAACAGGGGCTCTTTCTCCTGAGTCATGTCTCCAATCCATTTTTGCTTTTGTTATTTGTTAAAGAGGGTCTCTGGATATGCCTATGGACAGAATATGTTTATTTACATTCCTCATCTAGCTAGGATGAAGGGCGTTTACTACCAGGTCCAGCTGCTGATTGGGATGAGATCTCTAGTTTATGTCTGGGCCATCCCTTGAATAATAACCCTCCTGATCTAAGGCTCCAGAATAGAGAGGATTATAAATGTGAGCCACTAGTGCCTGGCTTGATAACTCTAATGTATATCTGGATGCTCTAAAGTAAATCAAGAATAGATTATAATTAAGAAGTTCACTTTGGTTTAGTTAGGGATATAGCATATTAACAAAAATTCTCTAAATAAATAAATAAATGCAAGTTAGGTATATAACAGTGACACACAAAAAGGGATTAAGATTAATTTAGGGGCTAGGGTATTGGTTAATGATAGAATATGTACTTAATATATGGGTTCTAATCTCAGAACTAAGCAAGAAAAAAAAAAGAGTAACCCAACATTGTCTTCTTTCTTCTTTCTTTCATTTTGTGGTACTAGGGATCAAATACAGGGCCTTGCACATATGAGGAAATGCACTATCACTGAGCTAAGTCACTGACTTAGTGAGTTCAAATTTTCTTAAAAGACAACAAAACTCTGAATTATTTAAACATTCAATTACTAAATAGGGGGCTTAATAGTACACATAAACCACAAAACAGTTTATAAAGCTCTAAAAATCATAAAGGATGTGAAGTAAAATTTGTTTATTTATTTATTTAAATGATGTCAGCCCTGGGCAAGGTCTTTGACCTTTTTTGCTCAAAGCTAGCCCTTTACCACTTTGAGCTATAATTCCAGTTTTTTTGGTGGCTACTTCTCCTTCCTGGACTGGCCTTGAATAATAATCCTCAGATCTCAGCCTCCTGTGTAGGATTGTAGGTGGGACGCACTGGCACCTGGTCAGACTCAATTTTTTTTTTTAACACGGAGAAGATAGTTATAGCTAAGAGCCACACCATTTAATAATGCACATAAGTTATCTCTGCTAAATTTGAGCACTATTTAATTCACAGATGTAAAACTATTGATCTCATATCATTGTAAAATAACTGATGCACTTAATATATAAGGGCACTAATGCATTTATATAGTAATAAGTTTTCTTTAGCTTCTTGCCTCAAGTTTTCTTCTAGCTTTGATTTCTTCTCATTTTTTTCTTAGCAAAGCTAGAAAACTTTGTGTATACAAAATTATGTATACTTCGAGCTAAAATATTCAGAACCACACAATGAATAATTCTCAGAACTAAAGAGGACATACTAAGGATTGAAAATTTAGTCCTATTTCTATTCCATGAAGGTACCTAAGATGCTTAACAAATCATATTTAAAGACAATAAGGAAAGAAATCCCCCAAACAGTTGACATTTTCACCCTTCCTTATAAAAACAACAACAACAACAAAAAAACCAAGTACTTTTCAGTCTAACATGGGCTACTATGTAAGAAATCCTCCTTTGATAACTAGTATTTAAATAAGCTTATTATATGTTTAAGGTAAGTACATTCTATTTAAAGTTGAACTGGAGTTTAAAGATCAAAAACGCTGACAGTAAGGGATTTAAAGAGGACAATTTACATGGCAAAATATAAACAAAAAGATTTCCTGACAGGTAATAAAGTCCCTACCTACAAATGAATTCAAAGGTGGGCTTGAGGGTAAAAAATTAAACAGTTACTAAAGGAATGACCGAGCAGGTTTCCAAGATTTTCTGTGCATAAGGACAGAGAATTGGACAGAAGGAGAAAAAGAAATTTGCATAGCCAAGACCCTAAACATAGTGTTTTATAAGTTCAAAATCATTTTCTGAAAGTATATTTTGCTGCAAACATTATCACAGACCCTATCGATCATGATTCCTGATGTCAGTCAGAATTAATCTCCAAAACTTGAAGTGGGAAAGCGCTAAGTTACTGAGCAGTCTATTCCCAACTGGCACAAATTAAAAAGTCTGGTAACTTTCCAGACGATTACAGAGTCTTTCATTATCTACTGTGGCTATGGACAAGCACAGATACATCACTTCATCCTCAGCACATTGAATTATAGCACTATCTCTAGTCAGTAGTGTACTGACCAGTCTTATACTATACCCAAAGCCCTGAGCTCAGCAGTGATCCAACAGTTCACAACAATGCTCTACAGCTTAGGTTCAACATTTACTCAGTGTTTCCCATGAGACAGAATGAAAACACAGAGTATAAAGCCATGTATGCCAAGTTTAAATCCAGTCCATGAAACAAAGAGGTTAACACTTCAAAATACTTTTAAAGTGGAGCATGAACCGTAAGGAATGTAACACTTGAGTATTGCTGTTGAGAAGGTAAAACGGTGACAAGCTGTTAAAGAAAATAGTGTGGGGACCTCCTCAACATTTAAGGCTAGATAAGTCAGTGCTACAGCATGTGCTCAGCATGTACAAGACCCTGGATTCAATCCCCAACACTTAAACAAAATTAGATACTATTCAGCAATTATCCAGCAATTCCACTGCTGGGCTTATGTCCAAAAGGATCAAAAACAGGGACTTAAACAGATATATATGAACACAAACACCAATGTTCATAACAGTACTCTGCACAAAAGTGGAAAGGGAGAAACAATCAAGACTTTTTAAAAAATAAGCATGTATAAGTTTAACAGTGATTATCAGTCTTAAAAAGGAAGGTAAAGGGCCAGGAGCATGGCCTGGTGGTAGAGTGCTTACCTAGTATGAATGAGGCCCCGAATTCAATTACTTGATACCACATACACAGAGATAGTTGGATAGAGTGGCGCTGTGGCTCAGGTAGTAGAGCCCTATCTTTGAGGAAAGCTCAAGTCCTCAGGCCCTGAGTCCAAGCCCCAGGACTCCCCCACCCAAAAAAAAATTCTAGCAAATTCTCCAACATGCATTAGCCTAAAAGACAACATGCTAAGTGAAATAAAACAATTACCAAAAGTCAAATGTTGTTTGGTTGCAGTTACACTTATAAGAGGAACTGAGAGAGCAGACAAACTTATAAAGACAGAAAATGAATGGTAGCTGGGCCCTCGTACCTCATTCCTGTAATCCTAGCTATTCAGTAGGTTGAGACCTGAAGACTAAGATTCAAAGTCATCCTAAGCAAAAAGTTCATGGGAATCTTATTCCAATTTACCAGTATAAAGCTAAAAGTGAAGGAGTGGTTCAAGTGGTAGAGTACCAGACCTGAATGAAAAGGCCAAGTGAGAACATGAGGCCCTACATTCAAGCTCCAGTACTAATGCACACGCAAACGCACGGGCACACACACACACAGAAAATAAGAGACAAGTCTGCAGAGTACCAGTACTACATATGTACCAGTATCCTCAACTCACTGTTGCCAGTACACAGCAATGGCATTCAACTCACATTAGTAATATAATAAGGGAGAAGGAAAAGAGCTACTCCATGTTTTCCCTTTGTTTCAAAGGTGTTCTAGTCAGTGAATAATCCATCCTATGGAAAGGCCTCTCTGTGGTCATATTCAGTTCTCCCTTATTTAAAAGCTGCAAAGCACATAAACACCCTATCAGACAGAATCTTGATACCATGACCCTGCCTATTAATGCCAGTTCCAAGTTTGTCAGACTAAAGGTTAGAATAAATTTGTAAACAGCATTAAAATATTTTGATTGCATTTCTAAAATTTAAATGTAAGCAGAGCATGTACACCTGAAGAGATTAAAAATTCATCCCAAGACACTAATATATGAGGAACAAACCACAAACCTTCTTGAGAAGATACAATGGGTGGTAGGTAATCAGGAATGTACTCCTTTCTTTCTTCTGCATCTTTGCTTCCAGGCTGAGGAAACTGAAGTACATTGTTCTTGCTAACAGGAAATGAAGGAATTTGATGTGGGAAGGTGACTGGTTCAATATTGTGAATATAGTCTTCTAGTTCATGCAGACTGACCCCCATAAGCTGGAAAGCTTCACCAACATCATCCAAAATTGGATCTGTTCGGCCATCTGAAACAAGTTAAAATCACATTAAACCATTTTAGGAAAATCCAATGAACATTCACAACACGTTAAGAAAAATATATTGAGTAAATACTATAGCTCAGAATTAAACTATTTACTTAAAACCTAATCACTAAAAATTTAATGAATTCTGGAATAATCATATTACTTATTATACACATTGTATATATACACATATCCATACACTTACACATGCCAGTTCTGGAGCTTAAACTCAGCCCCTCAACCAAGCCCTTGCTCAGTTTGTTTACTCATGGCTGGCACTCTATAGCGCCACTTAAGCCACATCTTCATCCTAACATCTGGCTAGTTAACGGGAAATGGAGTCTTGTACCCTTTTCTTCACGAGATGACTTTGAACCATGATCCTCAGATCCTACCCTTCTGAATACCTGGGATTTGATGCATGAATCCATTCAAGGTTGTTTTTGTTTTGTTTTGTTTTTTTTAATCTGAAATGTCCTTTAGTCCTTCAAAATTGGAGTTATACTTTATGTGGTGTCCCCACATATCTGAAAGCTCCTGTTTTGAAGACTGGGTCCCAAGCTGGTAGATCCAGTCCTTAAGAAGTGATTGGAACATGAAGACTCCACCCTTATCAATGGATTAATTCAGGTAGATTCATAACTTGATGGCATTTATATCAAGATAGTGAGACATGGTACCTAGCTAGAAGTAGGTAGATGGAAGCATGACTCTAAAGCTTATCTATCCTTTCACCTTGGTTGTTCCTACTATGGTCACACCAGTACAGAATAGTCACCACTCACCTATGGTGGAACAATATTCTAAGATCCTCAATGGATACTTGAGACCTATGCATATCTGTTTTTTTTTGCCAGTCCTGGGCTTGAGTTCAGGGCCTGAGCACTGTCCTTGGATTTTCTCAAGGCTAGAGCTCTACCACTTGAGCCTCAGCACCACTTCCGGCTTTTTTCTATGTATATGGTACCCAGGAATCAAACCCGGGTCTCCATGCATGCTAGGCAAGCACTTTAACCACTAGGCCAAACTCCCAGCCCATCTGTTTTTTTCTTATACTTAATGTGTCTATGGTAAGAATTAATTTATAAATTGGGCACAATGAGAGATTAACAGGAGCTGGTGGCTCATCCCTGTAATTCTAGCTACTAAAGAGGCTGAGATCTGAAGATCATGGTTCAAAGTCAAGCCGGGCAGGAAAGTCTATGAGACTTTCATCTCTAATGCATCAGAAGACCAGAAATAGTGTTGTGAGTCAATGTAGTAGAACGCTAGCCTTGAGTAAAAGAGCTCAAGAGACAGCACCCCCCCCCAAAAAAAAGTTACTTAAGACAGTTTTTTGTTTTGTTTTCCCTGCTTCAGAAGTGCAAGATCTTGAGTACAATTCCCACTGTTTTCAAGAAGAAAATAGATGTTTTTCAGACCAATTTTAACCAAGTTTGTAGAAGGGAAAACTAGGCAGATTACTACTGTAATTTTAAGTTCTTCCTAACTATTCTCTCCCTAGAATAAGAAAATTATTTTTCTTTAAAGTACTCCTGGAATCCAGAGTCCACAAACATCTCTCCTTTATCTTACTCCTTTCACAATAACTGTCAGTACCATGTAATAATTATTACAGATCTAGTCTTATTAAAGAGTCATTCTAAAGGATTTATGACTGTTTTCAGTGACAGGACACATATTCCACATGCAATACAATTTCTGCACATACCAAAATATATGCCCCTGAATACCTGAGGAAACTGTTAACCTAGGAAAATTTTAAATTCATTATTTGTTGAATTAATACTTGAGAATATTAGCTTCAGATGCCATTAGTTTGTGTTAACATTCTGATATCCTTGTACACACCCTATGAGCAGAGACAATATCTTAGTAATTTTATACCACCCAGTGCAGGGCTGAGTTAATATGCAGTTCTCATTACAAAAAAGGTGCAGTGGCTCATGCCTGTAATCCTAGCAACTCTGGAGGCTGAGATCTGAGGATCCTAGTTCAAAGCCAGCCCAGGCACTAAGTTCTGTGAGACTACTATCACCAATTAACCACTAGAAAACCAGAAGTGGCAATGTGGCTCAAGGAGTAGGGCGATAGGAAAACAAAAGAAACTAAACCTTTAATTAACCAGAAAAAGCTGGGTAGGAGGTGTGGCTCAAGTGGTATAGCTCTAGTCATGAGAAAGAAAGCCAAGGAAGCTTGAAGTCCCAAGTTAAAGTCCAGTAACCACAATGCCATTCATTAAAAAAAAAAAAAAAAGCATCTAAAGGGGCGGAATATAAAAATGATTACATAATAGTAACCTCAGGTTACAGAATTCAATTTTAAAATATGTCAAAGATATAATCTATTCTGTCAAATATATGGCTAAGGGCAGTTTGGCGTAGTGGTAGAGTGCTTGTTTAGCATGCATGAAGATCTAGGTTTGATTCCTTGGTACCACATACACAGAAAAAGCTGAAAGTGGTGCTGTGGTTCAAGTGGTAGAGCTCTAGCCTTGAGAAAGCTGAAGGACGGTCCTGAGTCCAAGCCAGGACTGGCAAAAAAGAAAAAAAAAAGTATTTAGAAGACAAGGTAACAAAAATCATAATCTGGACCACCCATAATTGGTAACAATATACTTGAGGATTATGGAGAGGGGACCTGAAGGAAAAAAAAAAAGAATATTCTGCCAATGAATGAACTCTATTTTAAAGATCCCAATTAGAAGTATCAGTGAAATCAAGCATTCGAAATATGCTTCAAAGATTGTAGGCACTCAAGAAGTGAAGCCAATAAATAACTATTATGGTAGTGGATCATCAGCTCATTCATTTATCCAACAAGTATTTCCTCAGTTTTTATTGTATTTTGGCCTTTTATAAGATTAGAGAACACAGATAAAAGCATTTTGCTTCCTAGGGAGGGAAAAGAAACATGCATGAACAATTACAAAACAAAGTGATAAATAACATATGGGAAAAATGAATGGAATTATGAGAGCAGACAACATGAGTCCCCTATAGCAGATGATAAGTGAATATCAAAATATAAGCAGTACAGTGGACCAGGGGTGCAGGACACTCAAAGAAGCAGCATGCATACAGGCTTAAGATGTCTTGAAAAGGCAGGTAGCTCAGCATGGTGGCAGATTAGTATGGCAGGGTAGCAGAAGATAAGAAAAATGCTAGCTTACAATGGGAAAAGTGTGCTGCTAAAAGTTTAGAATTTTAGCTATGACAAACGGAGTGCAACTGAAATATTTTTCAGAAGAATAACAGTTTTAGATTTGTATGGTGCACACGATCCCATCTGTCCCATGGACAGATTACTCTGGCAGCACATAAATGGGACCTACTTATCACTTGAGTCTCAAGTCCATTTCTGGCTTTTTGGTGGTTAGAGTTAACAGACTCACAGACTTTCTTGCCTGGTATGGCTTTGAATCAGGATCCTCAGATCTCAGTCTTTTTACACGTGGGAGCTACTGGTGCCAGACTTCACTTTTTTTTTTTTTTTGCCAGTCCTGGGCTTGAGCTCAGGGCCTTAGCACTGTCCTTGGACTTTCTCAAGGCTAGAGCTCTTCCACTTGAGCCTCAGCACCACTTCCGGCTTTTTTCTATGTATGTGGTACCAAGGAATGGAACCCGGGTCTTTGTGCATGCTAGGCAAGCACTTTAACCACTAGGCCAAACTCCCGGCCCCAGACTTCACTTTTTAAATTTAGAAATCGCTTTAAACAAAACCAAGTATTTTTGTGCATGTTCTAGTCCTGAGGCTTGAGGTCAGGGCCCGAGCACTGACCCTTAGGATTTTTGCTCAAAACTGGCGCTCGACCATTTGAGCCCCAGCTTGCTTCTGGCTTTTTGACAGATAACTGGAGAGAGAAAAGAATCTCACAGATTATCCTGCCCAGGCTGGTTTTGAACTACAATCTTCGGATCCTCTCCTCCTGAGTAGCTAGGGTTGCAATTACATGTCACCAGCTCTCGGTCACAAAACCAAGTACCTTATGAAACACTTCATCAAGTGTTCCAGCTTACAATCATAAGCTGAACCTGACATCTGAATAAACGATACCCTCCCAACACACACACACACACACACACACACACACACACACTACATAAAGACATGTGCGCACACTGGTGCGAAAGCACGTAAACAACACAGTGGGCAGCTACTAAAATCTTTCCAACGACCTGTTATAAACACTTCCAGATGGGCACTGAAATCCATGCATCCATCCATCCCATCCACCCATCCATCCACCCATCCATCCACCCATCCATCCATCCATCCATCCATCCATCCACCCATCCATCCACCCATCCATCCATCCACCCATCCGTCCATCCATCCGTCCATCCATGCATGGATCGCAGCCCGGATTTACCTCGAAAAAGTAGCAGATTACCTGCGGGACCTCTGCTTAACCACGCTCTGGTATCAGAGCACTGACAGATAAGGAAGGGGGGTGGGGGCCGAGGGAAGAGGTGGGTGGGTGGGGGGGGGGCAATCGACGGGTTACCCCGGAAAGTCATTCGAAAGGGACTGTCAAGCCGTGGAAGTGACAGACTTGGCAGCACTGGAGAAAGAGTGTGAAGGGAAGAGGGAGCAGCCGATCCGGAGGGGAGAGCGAGCGAGCGAGCGAGCGGCGGGCCGGCGCGGGCGGGGAGCTGTCAACCGGGGCGGCAGCGGCGGCGGCGGCGGCGGGCGCTCGGGGACGGCCGGTCGAGTCAGGAGCGGCCGGTAGACGGAGCGCCGGTGACAACTAGTTGCAGTCGTTGGCGGGCGGGAAGAGGCGGGGGGGGGGGAGGACCCCGGAG
This sequence comes from Megascapheus bottae, assembly GCF_031878675.1. Taxonomy (NCBI): domain Eukaryota; kingdom Metazoa; phylum Chordata; class Mammalia; order Rodentia; family Geomyidae; genus Megascapheus; species Megascapheus bottae. The sequence goes on along the minus strand of NC_143534.1, from coordinate 7,228,623 downwards.
CGGGGGTCCGGGGCGGGGGGCGGGGACCGTTCCCCTCCGACGGCCAGACAATGAAGAGGGGCGGCGGGGCAGCGGGCGGGAAGTGGGCGGGCGGGGTGGGGCGGGATGCCCGGCGTGCGCTCGGGGCTGGGGACGTCCCCGCGAGCCCTCCCTCCCCTGCCCGGTACTCACAGAGCTCCGAGTACCGGTGGCAGCCCCGGCCCAGCTGCTGCAGGTAGCGCTGCAGCACGTCGGTGAGGAGGTGGCAGGCGCTGAGCTGCACCGAGTCCCAGCCCAGCGCCTGGCAGATCTGCGCCACCGAGACCCTCAGCAGCGACCGGGAGTAACTCTCGCACATCCCGCTGCGTGGACGGGCGCCGCCGCCGCCGCCGCCGCCGCCGCCGCCGCAGCCCTGGCGGACGCCGCGCTCCAGCCCCCCGCCGCCGCCGGGCCTCAGCGGGGCCTCCGGTTCATCCTCGGGGGCCCCCCTCCGCCCCGTGTCCCGCGGCGGGGACACTGGCCCTCTCCCGCCTCCCAACCCCGACCCTCGGGCGACCACCTCAAAGCCCCGGCAGCACCGAGCGCGCCAGCCTGAGAGCCGCCATTTTGGACTCGCTCCGCCTCCCGCTGGAAGGCCGCCGGAGGGAGGCAGCACTAGACGAATGCCGACAGCGCCGAGGCGAAAGCTCCGCCCCGTGTGTGGGGGGGGGGAGGGAGCAGAGCGAGCGTTTCGCTATCGATTCTCGGGCCTTGGGAGGGGTCACCGGAAACGGACGGGCTGAGCCCTGTTGGTGGCTGAGCTCCGGGACGAGCAGGTGCTGCTGCTGGGGTCCCGAGGGGGGCGCATGGGGCCGGCGTCGAGCGAGAGGGGGCCGTCCGCGTTCCCGGGGGCCAAAGAGGGAGCGAGTGCATGCGCTTGGGACGCGGTCGCGTCGCCGGAGGGGCGGCGTCCTGGGAAAGCGCGGTGCTTCCGGGAGCGCGGGCCGGGCCCGGGGCGGCGGAGGCCCGGGGGGCGGAGCTCCAGTCGGCTCAGCGGCGTCCCCCGTAACGAGCCGGAATGGAAGGTGTCCCTGTGCCCGCGTAATGACGGTAATCCACATGAGTAGATTTCCCCTTTAAAACTGTTTTTTTATTATTGTAAAGGGGATTGAGGTACGCAGGGCTTACAGTCCCGTAAGCCAGGGATTGAGTACACTTTTTAAACTGTCGCCTCTTTTCCTCCTGTTGCTTTAGGCTGTTCTTCCCCTTCCACCCAACCCGTCTCTTCTAACATCTTTTCTAAAAAAAATTAATTTCAAATATTATTTTACATAATCAGAGGCACCGAGGCATCGGCTTTTGTGTACCACCCCTTTATAAAAGCATCCTCCTTTGGAGGCTGTGAATGCCTAGTGCTGTGTAATTTATTAAAAAAAAGAAAATAGAAGCACACGCCAGAAACTGTCCTCTCTCCTCTTTCTTTTCTGGTAAAACATCCTTGCAGCACACACACACATGGGGACCTTGATGTGCCATTTCCGAATTTCCAGGCACTGTGACCTCACCAGGATGTGAGGAACTCCTTTATTTCCTAGAGTCAAATACTAATCAGAATACATGACATGGACTATGTAACCTGTTTGTTTGCCTGAAGTTTGCTGGGAGTTCTGGTTGCTTGAATGGTTGTCTGCTGCAGAAACTTCTAGCAGAGTATTGCCAGGTCTTTCCAAGCCGCCTGAGGTTGGGATGATCTGATAGGGAGCTTTAAATATTGGCTAGGAAATTTTGTTTTGTTTTTGTTCTTTGAATCAGTCATGCTATACTGCGTAGGCTGGCCTCAGATTCCTGGGCTCAAGTGATTGATTCTGCCCTCAGCCTCCCCTATAGCTGAGGTGGTGGGAGAGCAGTTCTTATACTTGGTATCAGACCCTCCATCTCAGTCCCCACCCAGTAATTTACCATGCCAGGAGCTGTTTTTACAAAAGATGTAGAATTTTCCCCCACACATCATGACCTTACTCTAGAGCAATGTACCATTGCAATTTAGCATTTAGAACTTACCATGAACATGGCACTACCCATGCCTCTAATACCACAGTCTACCAGGTTACCCAGGCCTTGTAAAAAAAAGGCAGCATGCATGGATACCTGAACTGACTGCAGAACCCTTTTCTGCTTCGTACCTCATCTCAAAATTGGCAGCTTTCCACCTTTCCTGCCTTCAATATACTGTTCAGAAAGAAACCCCAAGTGTGACAGACTTTGCTTCTAAAAGCCAAAGAAATCTAGCAGGCATGTTTCTTCATAGGGGCAATCATTTACTTAGATTTGTTACATGGCAAGCCATTAGATCCTAAAAGCTTTACTGATACAGGTCAGTGAATCTTCATAGACCCTTGAACAGATCTTTGTAAACCTTTGAATCTTCTACTCTTGGGATGCAAGTACTTGCTCTGGAGCCTTTAATATATTTGCACCTAGGAGTGGGAGGGAAGAGCATGAAACAGGATTATAAAGAAAGTAAAGAAGGAAAATGAAGGGAAGGGATTGGAGGGGAAGACATGGGAAGGGAGGAAGCTGGGATGGGGAAGAGAATAGAAGAAAACAGGACTTGGGCAAGGAGACACCATTGGTTTGCATTCAGGGAAGGGCTTAGCCAACTTATATGTGACCTAAATGGTCCTCCAGAGTAGTACTGAGTCAGGCAAGGCGACCAAGCTGGCCTCCCCCATTGACCAGGCATTGAAAGTAGGTGGGCTGTCTGAAAAAGCATAATTACTTCTAACAGTGACCTGTACTGCTAATGTGCATCACTGCTCCAGGGACTTTGAAGTGGTCAAGGTGAGAGAACATCCATGTTTTAAAGTCCTAAGTACATGCTAAGCTCCTAATTCAAACTAAAATTTCATGTTCTTCTCTCTTCCCATGTCATATTTCAGTCTGCCTTCTCTCAGAGGGAGAAGTGGGATTTCAGTAATACCAAAGGTTGGCTTTATCCTGTATGCCTTTGTTTGCTTTCTAAGCGTTTGTTCTTATTTCATAGAACTCATGCCAGGAGTTTTAATCATTAGCTATATAAAGGTGACTCACCTGATCGTCTTCCTGAATGTCATACTAGCATAGGTCACTGGGTCTGGTGACTAATGTCTGACTAGATTTCCCATCTACAACTTAAATCTAATATTTAATGGAAGCCAAAAACAAATTTCATCGCTCTCTTTCTCCCTCTCTGTTCTTAGCCACAGACTTGGGGAGAGGAACCAAAACCATGTTCATTTCATTCATTGAGAAATACAATAAAAACACCTATGTCCACAGTACCTCGCAGGTAGTCAGTGTGTAGTCAATACGCCTTCTAGGAAAAACTCATCTTGAAATAGTATATAAAATGAATTGGTGCACAACTTTGAATACAACTAAATTGTAAACACATTAAAACATGGAATTAATAGGTGATTTCTATAGCAACAGACCTGTATCTCTAAAGCTGTTATTTTCAAGTAGAAAGGAAAGAGTGAAAAATGGATTCTGGGAAGCAAGAACTACTGCAGTGTGAAAGCAGATGCTTTGGACAGTGGAGTCCAATATCTATGGACAACTGAATAGGACACAGAGCTCTTACTAAGAGCCCTACTCCTGATCATTCCATTGGTGGGTGAAGAAAAGTGCCAAGAACACAGTAAAGCTGGGTTGTGGGCTGGACCCTAGTGCTAGCAGACGGTACAGAGTAAAACTAAATTCTGGGCTAGACACTGGTGACGGCAGGGTTTACAGGTGGGAAGAACATTTATTCAGTTGGTCCTAACAGTTCAGTGCCTGCATAGTTTTCAAACTTAACACGGCAAGTTCAAATGTTCCATACGAAACACAAAGAGAAACAAAGGTTCATACAGAGCAAATTATAGAAAACAGGACTTGTAATAACAGCAATTCAGTCATAGGATACTCAAGTTGACAGACCTAGCAATTTAGATAGTATCTAGACGGTTCTGGAAAACATGTAAGTTTACGATCTGGTTTTCTTTTTGTGTGATAGCTAACATGTTAATATTTTAAAATATCTTAATATCACCACCTCATTTTGAAAACTACACCTATTTAAGAAGAGACTATGATTTTTCTAATTGTAAGTCATTTATTGTAATATAATTTACAAACATCTTGCTGTCTTTAGTAATTCAAACAATGGAGCAGGTTTCTTCTGGCAAAGACAGCAATAAGCTAAAAACGAAATCAGCTTGCAGAATTTTCCTTCTTCACCTGTAAAACAAAGTACAAAACAAGTAAAAATCAAGCACATTATTATGACAAGAAAATAACTCATCTACTTGGGGTAGAAAAAATAATTTATTTAACAATGTTCCTGTGGCTCTCAAATTTTGGTTGGTGGGACCATTCCTGAGGTTTGTCAAAAAGTTATCTGCCTTAATCTCCTTTTTGTACAGTACACAATTTCCAGAGGACACATGGTTCATGGCATCACCGCAGAATGAATATTGAAGCAGATGAAAATGTAAATATCTTCCGTCAGATCAGACATTTAGGGTGCCTAACTCAGAAAGCTTGAGAATCATCAGTCCTCCTCACAATAATGTTAACTATCTATCCCTTTCTGCAACATACTTAAAAAACGTAAAATGAAAAAGCCAACTACCATCATCCACATGCGTCTACAAATTGGCCGCTACATACAATAAACCTGATTGATTCAAATCTCATTAGCATCTCCTTACACTAAATTAGCTTCTGTTCTATCAGGCAAGTTTCTTTTCTGAAGGGGTATGGGGAGAGCATAAACTTTACCTCTTGTCTGAGGATGGAACTTGGTTTCCATTAATCCCTGGTTATTATATTAGAAGAAAAAAGACAAACACAAAACAAGCAGGTCAAGAAGCAATCCATACGAGTTAATCACAGTCCACGTCTTTACATGCTACCTTGAGGATAACACATAAATACAAACAAACATTCCTTTAAAACCAACTCAACATAAAAAGCTATAGATTCCAATCTGGTTAGAAGTGATAAAAACATGTCCATGCAAGGACTTAATACTCTAAAAGGGATGTGTATCTTTTGTCAGGTGTGCCTGCCTGTAGTCATAGCTGCTAGAACATAAATGGCAAGGATCTGTATAAAATGGGCTTAAAGATGAAAAAAAAGATAGAAGGTAAAAGTTGCATAAGTTAATAACCAACTAGGAGGAAATATTAGATGGTTCCAAGACAACTCAGCACACACTTCATCTTGCAAAACACAATCCAGTACATTTTTTTCCCTATAAAACACCCTGAAATGCATCAGACATGGTGGTATGTACCTGTAGTAATAATTCTACCTACTCAGGAGGTAGAGATTGTGAGGATTGTGTGTCAAGGCCAACTTGGACAAAAAAAATCCCACAAAGAAACCAGGTGTAATCCAAGTAGCAATGGCCTAGTAAGGCCCCAGGTTCAAAGATCATCCCTTAACCCTGCCCATAAGATATTCAAATTCTCAATAATCAAGACATTTTCTAAAGGAAAGAAGCACGTTACCAATGGGAGCCATACAGAAAATTGAATAGTTAAGATCCTGGGATTCTACTATCATTCAGTGGTTTACAAACCCAAAATTAGTCCAGTGTCTCAGAAAGTTTGGATTATAATACAGAAAATTCCAAAGAGAATTTTTCAAATGATGATAAATAGGTATTTTTGTTCCTACCACTTTAGGAAAATGAAAGCTCACCAGATACAGATCTCTAAAAAAGAAAGCAAGCCTGAGCAGTTTCCTTAGAACAATCAGAAGAAATCAAAGCAATCCCATCTTCATCAATCTTTTAGTACACACAATTCAGTAATGAATCATTTCCACCTGAATACACAAAGCAAGGCAAAAACTTGTAAGCCTCTAAATGTTAAATGAGCTGTCAAGAGAAGACTACAACCTTCCAGAAGGAACAGTAGAATTACTTACAGAGCAGCAGCCCCAGAGATGATTTCAATCAGCTCCTTGGTGATGACGGCTTGGCGTGTGCGGTTGAATGTCAGAGTCAGTTTATCTATCATTTCAGAAGCGTTCTTGCTGGCGTTATCCATGGCTGTCATCCTGGCACTCTGCTCACTGGTAGTGGACTCCTTTAAGGAGTAGTAGATGATGTTGGCCAGGCTGTACTCTTGGTAATTTTGCAGCACATCTGAGTCAATATCATCATAGATGCTCATGCTCTCTGTTGAAATAAGAATTTTTTTTTGAAATTACAGAGATTAGTACAGAAGATTGATTTCATTAAAAATTTTTTATTTTAATTACCAAGCAGAAGTCATTTTACAGTAAGCTGAATGCGGCTGTTTTCTACATGGTTTATTTCTACATCACAGACTTTAACATGTTTTTAGCGTTTTTAGTAAACAAAACACTGGATAGTGTAGTTTTTAGGAAACTGACATTTAAAAGAACTTCTAGTGGCCAGGCGTTTAGCCTACTGGTAGAGTGCTTGCCTAGCATGCACAAAGACCCAGGTTCGATTCCTCGGGACCACATACATTGAAAAAAAGCCGGAAATGGTGCTGAGTCTCAAGTGGTAGAGTTCTAGCCTTGAGAAAGTCCAAGGACAGTGCTCAGGGCCTGAGCTCAAGCCCAGGACTGGCAAAAAACAAAAAAACTACTAAACTGAGCAAGGGTGATGCTTCTGATTAAAAGGGTCACTAATACAGCAAGAACTCAATGTTATTCTCAAGAGAAGTTAGTGAACAGTTAAAATCAGTATAATGTCTATAGTTATTTCAATTTAACCACTCAGTTACTAGTCAAATAAAAATTTCAACTGAAAACTTGAGAAGAAAAAATTTCAAAAAGCTTCAGAGATAGAAATGGATATGAACTTGTTTTAATATTACAGAAATTTAGCCGTCTGTTTAACATCATGAATTGAAAGTAGTCAAGTAGTCAAGTGCTGGTGGCTCATGCCTGCAATCCTAGTTATTCAAGAGGCTGATACCCGAGGACAGAGGTTTGAAGTTAGGTGTGGCAGGAAAATTTGTGAGACTCTTATCTCCAATTAAAACACCAAAAAGCCAGAAGTAGAGCTGTAGCTCAAGTGGTAGAATGCTAGCCTTGAGCACAAAAAACCCAGATGCAGCAACCGGGCCAAGTTCAAGCCCTAGGACTACCTACCAGCACTTGCAATGGTATCAAGAGAAAAGATGGGTTTTTCTTCTGTCTTGTAGGAAATAACAGACCTAGAAGTGATAAGAATCAAATGTAATTCTCACAGTAATTTTAAAATTAAACATTTAATTATTTTAAAACAGGAATATAAGAGTTCAAGAATTCTAAATGATTCTTGCCTGAATCGATTGAAGATGATAGAGCCTTCTTCAAACTCATATCCAGAGTTTAATAACTCAAGTGCAATGACGGATGCATCTCCAAAAGTAGGGGGCTTTCTTCCCACATCTTTGAATGTCACCAGAAACTTGTCAGAATGAGTACTGGAAATCACACAAAATAGTTCAGGGGCATGCTTGTGTCATTACCAAGGGTCTTGTTTGGGGGATGGGGGAATGTTAGTGGTGATAGTTTTTAGGGTTAAGATGAGCTGTACCTTATCATTCCTTTCCTTCAGTACAAAGAATTAAAAAGGATTAAACACTGGGCCCTCTTTATTTTACACTCTTTGCCTTTCTCTGCCTAAAATCTGAATGAACTATTGTTCTTTTCTAACATTTTCAGTCAGTGATGATAAAGCCTCAGATTCCTTTTTGCATTAAAGCCAATAGTTTTGGATATTCCCACTCTTGGTGTGGACGGAGAAGAAACAGAAAACAAGTAAAATATGTATGTCTACACATACACACTTTCTCTTTCTCAAATATATCCTGAAAAAAATAAAAGCCTTTCTGAGTAAACCATGTATACACAAAAACTGCATATTTACCTATGGAGAATGCCCCTGAGTTTATCACCAACTCCAACAACCATAACCTCTTTTCCAGCTGCCGTGAGTGTAGCCACCTCACTTTTTATCAGTTTAGCAACTGATGAGTGAATAGCACCACAGAGTCCTCGGTCTGAGGACACACCAATAAGTAGGTGTTTCTTCTTATCTTCAGGTGCCTTAATATCAGCTTTTTCATACAGAGCTGAAAAATAAAAAGCATGAGTTTTCAAATACCACTTGTATTAAAGGTCTGACATTCCTTCCCTAATTTACAAAAGAATGGCTTTTTTTTCAATATATGCATTTATGTTCGGATGGCATTTTGACTAGGATATTCAGAAATGTCTATACTCAAAAACCAGACTGAAAACTATAAAGGTTTAAATACCTAAGAAATATTCCTAAGGGTCAATTAATGACCAATTTTCATTTGTTCTGACTGTAAACAATCTCTAAAACGAAAGAACTTTTTTTTAAAAAAAGTTAGAATTTTAGAAGCCCCTAATTCATCTAGACATTCAACTCCTATAGAATGCAATCTGCCAGCATACAACTAAAAACGTAAGAAACAAAACATTTGCTGAACTGCTCATCATCTGCCTATCAAGTTCTTAAAAACCTGTTGACACTTAAAAAATGAATGCCCATTTATTTGGGGGACTACTTTATCAACTTTGTGGGTCTGATGATTCTAAGCAGAAGCTAAGAAGAAATTAAATAAGAACAGCAACATGCTGATTTTACCAGGTGTAAGGCCAGTGAGAATGGGGAGAAATCAAAGAACTATTACCCTGTGGTTCTAGCCTGCCCCATAGGAAGGACAGGAAGATAAGGCTAGGCAGCAGCTTCCTAGACCATTGTCAGTTTACCACATCAGGCACTGTGGCTCAAGCCTGGAAGGCTATCTTCCTGGGAAGTAGTATCAGGGGATCGAGGTTGAAAGTTAAACTGGGCAAAAAAATTCACAAAAAATTCCTATGAATTGTGGCTAGGCATGTGGCACGCATCGGTTATCCCAACTACCACAGAAACACTGGCTGGGCAGTGCCACATGTATGCCATCACCAGCAACATGGAAAAACACATCAGTGAAAAGCACACAAAATAAGCCAGCCTGAGTATAAAGCAAAGTCCTATCCTCAAAATAGCCATTGCAAAAAGGGGTTGGAGGTATGGCTCACGTGGCAGAGCACCTGCCTTATAATAAGTACAAGGTTTTGACGTGAATCCCCAGAACTACCAAAACAACAGAATATGTTAAGCAGTAGTGTCCTGGCTACTCAGGAGGCTGAGATCTGAAAACTGCAGTTGGCATCAGCTGAAAAGTTTGTGAGACTTCTAGTAAAACAACCAGCAAAATGGGTGGGAATAGAGATGCAGCTAAAGTAAGAGAATACCAGATTCAAACATGAAAAGCCGAGTGAGAGCACCAGGTCCTTTGCTCAAGACCTACCACAGCACTGGCACAAATATGAAGGAAAGAAACAGCAGCATGTAGGCAAAGGAAGGAGTACCAGGACGAGGATTGTGTAAAGGCTTGAAAACTAGGATCACCTAACCATTTTTTTTTTTAATTGTTGTAAATTGATTTTAAGCAGGGAGCAGCATAAATAACTTGTAACTTATTGTATCTGTGGGGTAGAGAGAAGACTGCAGGGGCAAGGGCAGAAGCAAGGGGAGCACTCGGTGGTTAGACAGACAGATGGAAGGGACTAACTTTAAAATTAGAACAGCCTTTGTGGGAGATAAAAACCAAGTGTCCTTGAAGCTATTTAGGCATTGCCCACTATGATTTTCTTTATTCTCAACTTTGTATATATTTTTCCTAATAATAAACCTAAAATTCCATGAGGTGGCTTCAATTCAGCTACGAAATGGCATAACACCAAGAAATCAGAGAATATTATAACAAGATAGGAACTTCTTAGCAGTTTCAATTTTGCTTCTTTCTGGGACAAATTATCAGGTATAAATCTGTCTAAAAACAAAATATAAAATTCCTTTTAAGATCACTGTGTCACTACTATGACTACTAACGCTACTGAAGAATGAGTGTTCTGTAGGATGGTAAAGCAAAAATGTGTTTTGAATTTTTAAAGGCTAAGACTAAAATATTGTTAAATAGAAGGTCTGGGCAGTAAAGGTGCAGTTTGAGTAGTAGGTTCCAACCCCGAGTGAAAAAGCCAAGTGAGACCTTGAGGTCCTGCATTCAAACACTAAGACTTACACATAAAAAGACTAAACAAATAAAATGAAGGATCCTCACATGGTGGCACCTGCTTGTATTCCCAGCTCTTGGGAGATCTTAGTTTGAAAATAGCCTAGGCTACACAGCAACTCCTCTGCAAAAAAGTACATTTTCAGCTGCTTTTTTATCCTAAATCATTCATAATCTCAAAATACTGTCACAAATCCTCTCTGCAACAATTTAATTAATTCTTCACCACAGGGTCCTACCCTCTACTATCTGCCAACCCAGAGTTCTAAAACAGCACAAACCAGGTAACAGGATAAAAGCTGGCATTTGTGTCTAATGTATTATGTTTCCGAGGTTTTTAATAGTGTATTTAATATTATCATCTCATATTCATATTTAACATTATGGTTTAGAAAGACCATTTTTAACACTAGCATATACCGTACTCACTACACAGAATTGGATACCAAAGCAATGTTTCACACAAAGGCTTCATGTCTACTGACATGCGACACTGGGCAAGTCACTTACTTTCAGGATTCAAGGGGATTTCAAGATTCCCACCCGCCTAGAGCCGTTATGCATGTATGTAAAGTACCTCTACATGGAAGATGTCTGTCACACAGCAAGTATTCAAAATGGGCCTGGCACTGGGCAATGCAGTAGATAAAACTAATCGGTAATCCTTACATTCAGTAATTCTCATAATGTGTGAATAACTTTTTTCTTACCCAAAGATCCTACTCCATATACTCTAGCTGGCTTCAGCTCCCTCTCTGCACGGGCATATTTTGCTGCTGCTACCATTTTCATAGATTTGGTAATTTTCTGGATGTTTTTGATCGACTTCAGTCGCCTGGTTACTAAAAAAATGAAAATGGAAGTGATGCATTAAGACAAAGGAGTAGTATTTATAGTATGAATGAACAGCAGTGGCCAAATCTCTCGCAATGTTAATACTAGTACTAGTAAAAAGATAAGACTATGGCCATTTACACAGAGTAAACTGCAAAATGAGAGACTTTACAGTATATGCTAAAAATGGCTTCACCTGCATATTCCATAACAATATATATACAAATATTTTTTTCTAGTTATTACTGAACAGAGAATAGAAAAAAAACTTTCTCATGTTACCCTATAATTATCTTTTCAAAACATAGCCAATGTCTCACACATAGTTATCTATTTGATGAAGAAAGTGGCTTTAGAAAGTATTTTTATTTGTTAAAATTTCATTCTTCACAATCAACATATTGAGACCAATAGCATACTTACTATCTTTTAAAGTCACCATCTTTCAAACTTGGATCCTGAGAATAAAGAATTAAAGATACTTTAGTTTTTTTGAAACAGCTCCATCATAAAAGAAAAATATTCCGTTAAGGTTTACTTAATATTCATAAAAATAATCTATCAACACATGAATAAAATATTTCTATATTCAAATTCTCCAAACAAATATCAAAGGCCCCATTTTACCTGCCTTAACTCTTAGCACAAGCCTTGCACTGCCGTTGGTGTGCTGATGTCAGTAAGTGGTCTATCACCACCTGCATCCCTAGTTTATGTTACGTCTAGGACAGAAGAGTACTTCCTCTTCTTAGGCTGTCTATACTTGAAACTCAAGGCCAAGGTCTGGGGTATAATTCAGTGGCAAAACGCCACTAGTAAGCACAACACCTTGAGTTCAATCTAGCAACCCCCCCAAAAAACCAAAATACGCACAAAAAAATACAAAAACAAAGCAAGGCACTAGTGGCTCACACTTCTAATCCTAGCTATTCAAGAGCCTTAGATCATGGTTCAAAAAGCCAGCCCAGGCAAGAAAGTCCAATTAGGGGCCAGGAGTTTGGCCTAGTGGTAGAGTGCTTGCCTAGCATGCATGAAGACCCGGGTTCGATTCCTTGGTACCACATACATAGAAAAAAGCCAGAAGTGGTGCTGAGGCTCAAGTGGTAGAGCTCTAGCCTTGAGAAAGTCCAAGGACAGTGCTCAGGCCCTGAGCTCAAGCCCAGGACTTGCAAAAAAAAAAAAGTCCAATTATCTTATCTCCAATTAGTTACGTAAAAAGCCAAAAGTGGTGCTGTGGCTCAAATAGTAGAGTGCTAGCCTTCAGCAAAAGGAGTTCCGGGACAGCTGCCAAGCCCCAGAATTCAAGCCTCAGAACCGGCAAAAACAACAACAAACCTGCACAAGGACACATGCATCTAAAACACAACTTTTAACTTCATTAGTGCCTAGCAACCTTTAAAAAATAAGTCAAAATGAGCTGCTGAAATGTCAGTGAAAGATGAATGAGAGGTTGCTTGCCAGAGTGGGAAAGGTGGCTTGTCACAAGATATTATCTTTAAGCCTTTGAATCCACCCAAAGTACTGGTGGTGGCAGGGAAAGTAGACGGGAGAAGTGAAGACCCAATCATTTGTACAAAGGATGTGCTAACAAGGTGGGGGGGGGGGTATTCCCTTCACAGGATTTCTGCAAGATACAAACAGTGGTTTTGAAAGGTAATGTCATATTTAGGAAATACATAAGGCAAAACATTGTGAGGCCTGGGTTCAATTCATAACACTATACAAGAAAGAAGGGAGGGAGGGAGAGAGAGACCAAGGGAAAGCAAGAAAGCAAACATGCTTGCATCCATGAATAGGAGAATTACAGATATGGGTTATAATCAAGTGTTACCTAAAGTATTTAATACTTGAAAATGTATGTAAGTACTATTTAGTATTGAGCAGGCAGGAGGAAAGAGATGAAGTTTTGTAAGCCCACAGTCATTTTAACTTTCAGATGAGTGATTACTGTCAAATGAGCTTGGAATTTCTATTACATTCCTAGCCTGACAACATGCGCACCTGCAGCTTGTGGACAAGAGAAAGGTCAAGGGTAAGACAGACTGAGGCTTCCAAGCTAATGACTTGATAGATGGTCATCATAATGGATAGAGAGATAGGGGGAAAGAACTCCCTGGAAGTAAGGAGTTTAAGTAAGATACAGTTAGAAAGACTAGAAGGCTAGGTGGAATGTCCAATGAGAAATGACAGGTTTTGGGAGACAGATTTGAAAACCACCACTCACCATAGTAGTTGCTGTTAAAAACAAAGACCAAACATAACCCCAACCATGCTAGGTAGAACTAGAAGCAGAAGGAACACGTTCTAATTTTGTGAAGCAAGCAGTAACCTAGTGCTGAAACCAGGGAATGAAAATTAAAGATTAAGATCTTAAATGAATATAGCTGCAGAAAGACTCAGTATGTATTAACAAATCAAATCCAACAATACGTAAAAAAGCAACACACCATTACATTAACAGGTGGGACTCGATCAGTTATGCAAGTTCCTTTAATGTACAAAATCAAATAATAGAATCTATCACAACCACAGATTAAGAAAAACTGTACAACAAAAAGATGCAAAAATCTAACACCCATTCATCAAAAGCTTGTGAATAAACTTAAGAAACCTATGCCATAGTTTTCTCCTTAACACTGAGAATCAGAAAGCATTTTTGTTCCACATCATACTGGAAGTCAAAACCAAAGCACTAATTCAGAAAAAGGAAGTAAATAGATTGGGAAAAAGAACAGAAAAAGAAACAAACTTTTTTGTTCAATGATGGTGTGACTGTCTATAGAAAATCCAGAACCCTCCTAGAGTCAATAGGCAATTACAGCAAAATTGTAGGTTATATAGTTAATTTGCTTTTCTAGACATCTTCCCTCAGTATCCACAGGGGTTGTGCCAGAGCTCCTCAGGGACACCAAAGTCTTTGATGTTCGGGTCCCTTGTATTAAATGGCATAATATTTACACAAATAACCTACCCATAGATGGGGAGCATGAAATCCTAAGTCCAAAAAAGAACAAAAGGAAAAGAACTAATCAATCTGATTTTAAAGCTTCAAGAGCTGGAGGAAAAAATAATCTTAGCTATAAGCTAGCAGAGGTAAGGAAAATAGAGAAAAGAATGAACAATCAAGCCATAAGACTAGGAGAAACTTTAAATTCATATGGTACTAGAAAGAAGTTTGAAAAGGGCTATGTATTACATAATTCTACTACATGACATGCCAGAAATGACAAAACTGTAACAATAGCAATGAAATCAGTGGTTGCCAGGGTTTTGAGAGGGAAGGAAGAACTTTTGGAGAAAACTGTCCTGTAATAGTGGAACATTTGTCCAAACTCATAAAACTACACCAAAAAGAGTGACCCTTAATGAAACTATAAACTTCTGAAAGTTAAATTTTTCTGTAATTTAAAAATGTTATTAAGCTGGACATGGTGAGAGATACATAGAATCCTAGTTATACAGCAGACAGAAGTACAATCTCCAATTTAAGGCCTGCTCCACAAAATTAGGAAGACCGTACCTCAAAAACAAAACAGAAAAAGAACAGAGGGCTGTGAGGTGGCTCAATGGTAGAATGGTTACTAAAATTTGCAAGGCATTGACTAAAAAAAAAAAAAACAACAACTCTATACTAAAAAAATTCAATATGACCTAAAATTTAAGGAATGATATATATCCTACAATCTCATTTTTGTGACTATATGTGCATAAAAGTCATAATTATTAAAATAGCAAAATCAAGAATTATTTTTGAAAGACTCCTGATTTACACAGTTTCATTTTGATATCAGTCATAAAGATAGGTAATTTAGAGAAAGCACATTTGTAAAATATTAGTGTTGAAATGTCAGAATGGACAAAAATAAAAGCAAGGAAGTATTGACAAATGGCTATTTCAGAGTACAGACTATTGGATATGATTGCAGTGCTAACAATCTTTTCTCAGAATGGCATCAGAAAAGTGCCACCAGCTGTTTGCTGGCTTTTTTTTCCCAGTGTAATGACTTTTTCACCCCAAATATCAAGTTGATAGGCTTTAGCAATTGACATTTAGCTATTACGGTTTTATGCACATACTTCAATTTTACTGACAAGTCTTACATTAGAGACTAGCATATGGAACAAATTTGGACAAACAAATGTTTTGGCTTTCAAAAGCATTCCAAGTGAGAGCTAGAAGAGGAAGCATCTTCTGATTCTTTATGCTGGGTATGTGCTGTCCTGTCAGGTGTTTGGAAGCCCTCTTATGCATGACCTTCACTAAGCTTAAAGATGAACGTCAATTAACAACCTTCATTTTCAAAGTACAATCTGGCCACTGAATGGCAAAGCATGGACGGTCTGCCCTCTTTTTAGGACATAATTTAATCTACTGAATTTCACACTAATAAGATTCTGCACTGAGAAGATAAAAGTTCTGCATCATTGTATCATGTCCTCGTGTCTCAAGAAACCATCAGATTAGATGAGAAACTTGACATCCAAAGACAATGGATGGAGGATCCAATGGATTGTGGGTTATTAGTATCTGCTATGATCAAGGAGCACTGCCGTTACAAGACCAAATGTTGGTGGAAGTGTTTTAAGAATTGCAGTTTAAGACATTTAAGGGATACGTAATGCTATGGCACCAGCAGCTACTTTCCAAGGAAGAATCTAACATGTCTAATTCTGATAATGAATGCCTGTGTACAAGTCTATCACCTACTCTTTTTACTCTAAAAAGTGACTATGTCTCCCTGTTTTTCTCCAAAACCCATCCATAATCCTTCTTCCTTTGGCAGGTAGAATAACCTTGCATAATCATGTAGAAGCTGTGTAAACTTGTTTTTGAATTTTCAAGTGCCACTGTATTATGTACTTTGCTAAATCAAAATGTGTCTGCTATTCCTCTATTTAAGAGATGAGGAACCACCAGTTCAGACACATACAAAATGCACCCAAGAACACAGCCAGGAAGAACTGCAGCATCAGAACCCCAGCCCCCAAGACACATAGGTTCCAGGGGCTACAATTTGGTCTATGTACATTCTGCTGCTGCCTTGTGGTTTACATCTATCAGCAAGGAAATGTGTGTTCTCAGCTTCAGAGGACCTGTCTCTTCCCTCCTGAAACGCTAGCCCTCTTCCCATCAGTATACATACTGTGATTTATGTCCAATGACAGCTCCTTATAAAGCAATTTCATTTTAAAAATCACTGAAAATGAATGAAAATTGGAAGACAGCAAAATCAAGAACTCCTTGTTTCAAATTTCTCCTTGAAAACAGAAACACAACACCAACTGCATTTTTTGAAGCTTCCAAGATGCAAGGAAATCATCTTAATACTTTTGTGAAGGCAAAGGCATTTCTCTCCCCTTCCATATTTATTCTGTGGAGCATTAAATTACTGTTTTAATATCTGAATTAAAAAGTTAACTGTAGTGGGAAGAGTAAAGACTTAGGGTCAGAAAGATATTAGACACCAAGAGCAATGAATGTGTAAACAGAAAGAGTAGAGAACTTATATCCCACAGCAGAACACCGATGATGCTTATTTAAAACCAAAACTCCAGGACTCTGACCTTTATCTGGTGATTGTTCCTAGCAGAAGCCATCTCAGACTGTAAGCTCTTATTTAAATCAATCATTCACTACAAGGTGTTCAAAATTATTTTTCAGGGAAGAGCTGTTCCTGAGCTTTTTCCCTAAAGGCTAATGCTCCACTACTTGATCCACAGCTCCACTTTCACCTTTTCGGTGGTTAACTGGAGATAAGAGTGTCAGGGACATCCATGTCTGGGAAGGCTTCAAATGCTTTTTGGACCTCTGATTCCTGGGTAACTAGGATTTTAGGGGTGAACTACCCCGAAACTCTTAATAATTTACACATGTTTTTATTAGATGTTATTTCTATAGTATTATGATTACTTCTCTGAAACTCCATTTTTTAAAAAAATAGTTTAACTTAAGGTTCTAAAAACAAATTTGGGGACGGGAGTTTGGCCTAGTGGTTAAAGTGCTTGCCTAGCATGCATGAAGACCCGGGTTCGATTCCTCGGTACCACATACATAGAAAAAAAAGCCGGAAGTGGTGCTGAGGCTCAAGTGGTAGAGCTCTAGCCTTGAGAAAGTCCAAGGACAGTACTCAGGCCCTGAGCTCAAGCCCAGGACTGGCAAAAAAAAGATAAATAAATAAAAAAAAATAAAAACAAACTTGGATTTGACTTGTTTTTTTAAAAATACTGACAGAGAACACTAATGCATAAGAAGGAAAGAAAAGAGCTGGTGTTTCTGAGCACCACTGCATGCCAGGAAGCTCTCCAACTCTATCTGTTCACCAACACATTTTAAAAACCTGCATGCTTGCCAACCGGTGCAGGATAGGCATCGTTCAAATGCCTGATGATTGGCTGAGGGGGAAATGTCCCCACCTGAGAGAGAATTCAACTATTGTTGGACTCCGTCTCACGAATCTTCTTTCTTAATATTAGGAAAACAATCTGCCATCCGTGGCTAACCCTCCATGATGTTTTCCATAGTCGCCTGAAACTCTTGCTGTGGATTCTTTGCGTAATGTAAAGAATTGTTTCTGTCGGTACTGTTTTAGTTCCTTCTCATAAAGTAGCACACAGAACTGGACTTCAGGACTGTGGCACCTCAGAAACCCTCCATCCTGTAAAACCATAGACTTGGTAGGACACAACCTACTTGGAAACATCCTCACGAAACAATGGGTTGATAATGAACTAGACCGCTTGAGGGTGGGGATAATGAACTAGACAGCTTGAGGGTGGGGAGGAGAGGGAGAGATTGGAGAGGGCCGGGGAAGGGACGATTTGTACAACTGTAACCCCTCGGTACTCCACCGTTATAATAACAATAAAAATGCTTCTGAAAACTCCTCTAGGCCGCGCCTGGGAGGCGGTTCCAGCCCGGCTCGTTTTAAAATGTCCCATTCTGTGCCACCGTACCACCCAGGGACTTTTGACAGGCCTCCCCCAGGGCTTTCCTCTTTCTGGCCTCGGAGAGCTAATGCGCAGAGTCCTCAGACGTGACAGCACTGCACACCTGAACAGCAGTTAGCAAAAGTCACCTCAACGTCCACCTGTCGCCTCCTCCTCCTCCTCGGGACAGACCTTGAGGCCCTGTCGTGACCTTGCGGGGCTCGGGTGTAAAGGCGGTGCTGACGGCCCTGTCCTTCTTGTCCCCTAGGCCACAAGGCGCCCGCCAGCCCACGGGGGTCTGCGGCGTTGGTGTCTCCCGGACCCAGGCCGGGGCCGGGCGGCGCAGGGGTCACCCCGACCGGCCTGGAGGGTCTCGCGGGCCGCCGGGGACCTTGCCTCGGGCCCTCGCCTCACCTCGGCGGACCCCGCTCGGGCCTGCCCGACCCTCGGCGCCGCCGACCCTGGCCGGATTCGTGGGCCGGACGCCGTCGAGCCCCCCCCCCCCCCCGTCGCTCACTCCGACTCCAGACTCGGCGCGGAGGCCCCAGGGGACGCGCGGCGTGACCTCCGTCCCCGCGGATCACGGTTCCCGCCCTCGCCCGCGCCCTTCCGCTTCCAGCCGCTCCCCGCGGCGCCAGCCGACGCGGCCCGGGCTGGACGCGAGGCCTAGCGCGGCCCTGCGGCCCGGCTGCGCTCCACGGCGCCCCCGATCCGTCCCCCCACCTCCCATCCGCTGAGCTCTTCCATCCCTTGCAGTCCTCCCGCAAACCTCCATACCACGGCGACTGCACGGCCACAGCAGACGGCCCGGCGACCCTCGTCCCCGAGAAGATGGTGGTGGCTACCTTGCTGAAGGTCGAGCAGGCGGACCTTAGTGCGCATGCGCGGAGTCTCCCCCGACACGCCCTCTCTCCTCACTCGTCCGGTCAGTCTCGTTCCCTCCCGCCAGAGACGGGGAAGTCTCGCGAGTGTTGGAACCCAGCCTTTCCCGCCCCTCCCCACCTCCCTTTTCCCGGCTGTCAACTTTGTCCCGCCCACTCCCTCCGTGCCAGTTCCGCTTCCCGTCGGCGGGGCTGGGCCGCTCCCCATTAGGAGATCGGTAGCTGTGGTGATCGCCGCGGTGGTCGCCATGGGGAAGTCAGATTTTCTTACCCCCAAGGCCATCGCCAACAGGATCAAATCCAAGGGACTTCAGAAGTTGCGCTGGTATTGCCAGATGTGCCAGAAGCAGTGTCGGGACGAGGTAAGGCGGCCTGCAGGGGCTCCGGAAGTCCAGTTCGAGTCGCTGGCGCGGCTGACGGCGGAGGCTCGGGGATCTTCCCGGAGCGAGGCGACGGCCGTGCCCCCCTGCGGGCCCAGCGGAGCCCCCAGGCCTCGGAGGCGCCCTCGCTCCCCGCCCCCACCCCGCAGGGATAACGTAGAAGTCGTGACCAGTCCTCCCCGCTGTGTGGGTGGCGAGTGCCGGGCCGGGCGCGCGAGCCTCTCGGACTGGACGCTTCCGAGTCGGCTTCCGGTTCCTGTGCGTGCGGTGAGGGTGGTTGACGGAATGGTTTCTGCAAGTCGTGCTCCAACCCTCAAGTTCCTCCGGATTCCACGCGCACCCCACCAGTTGTCGTACTTTGGCATTGACTGGTCGCAGAGGCTGGAGCGGTCAGCTTTCCTACCGTAATGTCCCTGTGCTCGTTTTTTATTTTTTCCTTCTGATGTTCCTTCTGATGGTCCTTTGACTTCTTTATTGTTTAGTGAGCCCTGTTGCTGAGATCTCATTGCTCAAACGGTTTTGATGAACCTTAGGTTATTTCCAGATAACAATAAATAATAACATAGGGCTATTTTTTTTTTAAATAATTAGTTGCTAACCTTGCTTTTTTTTTTTTTTTTTGGTAGAATGGCTTCAAGTGTCATTGTATGTCTGAATCTCATCAGAGACAACTGTTGCTGGCTTCAGAAAATCCTCAGCAGTTTATGGATTATTTTTCAGAGTAAGTAACTCAAAGGCATTTTCATCTCATAAACATTTATAACTGCTTAATATTTTATAGATTGGAGATCTATTATCATTATATGTTAACATGAAGGCTCCATTATCTCTCTGCTCCGGTTTTGTTTTGTGTTAAAAATCTATCATGGTATGAAATTGTTACAAAAATGAGTCTCCTATTTGAAGCATACAAAACTATAAAGCTGCGGGGGTCCTAGCTACTCAGGAGGCTGAGCTCTGAGGATCAAGGTTCAAGGCCAGCCTGCGCACAAAAAGATCTGAGACTCTTATCTCCAGTTAAGCTCTAGAACAGGAAATGGGACTTGACTCAAGGATAGGGATCTAGTCTTAAGATGAAGAGCTCAGGGATAATACCCAGGCCCAGGGGTAAGGTGGTAACCTTGAGCTGAAGAGCTCAGGGACAGTGCCCAGGCCAGATCAAGCCCCATGACCCACAAAAAAGATTAAAAAATAATAAAAAAAAATCATAAAGCTGTCTTTCATTCTAACACAATTATGACTGAGAAAAGAAGTCAGGCTATCAACTGTCCTATAGCAGATTTTGTCCACTGAGGAGTTGTGAAGGGTTCCCCTGGGTGAACTACTTGAGTTTTTCTGTGCTTTAATCTCCTCATTGGTAAGACAACACCAAAAAAAGCACCCTCTTCTGAGTATTCTTTTTTTTTTTTTTTTTTTTTGCCAGTCCTGGGCTTGAGCTCAGGGCCTGAGCACTGTCGTTGGACTTTCTCAAGGCTAGAGCTCTACCACTTGAGCCTCAGCACCACTTCCGGCTTTTTTCTATGTATGTGGTACCAAGGAATCGAACCTAGGTCTTCATGCATGCTGGGCAAGCACTTTAACCACTAGGCCAAACTCCCGGCCCTCTTCTGAGTATTCTTGATCTTTCATAGAATTTGAAGGAAGATTAAGTACACAGAAGAATATCTAGTAGTCAGTGAACATTAGTTCATAATATTAATATTTGGTACTACAGCTATATGGTAAGTTTTTTGTGGCTGCTTCACTAAGAAGAAACTGATTCAGTTCTAAAATGACCTCTTAACAGCCATTATCTTGAGGAGAACTGGTAGGACCATAGTTTGAGCTAGCCTGAAAAAGTCTGTAAGCCTACTCTTCAGATGGTATAGGTAGGATTATGGTCTGAGGCAAAAAAATGTGGCATCCCATTTGAAAAGTATCTAAACTGAAAAGAAATGGAGGTGTAGCTTAACTGGTGCAGTCCTGCCCAGCAAGCATGAAGAATTGACTTCAAACCCCAGTCTTTCACTCTCCTCCCCACTCCCCCCAACACACACACACACACACACACACACACACAAAGCTATAATCTGTTGGGATTCTTTCCTTTCCTTATCTAGTTTCCTATATTGTTTAGGTATTAAAATTTTAATTGCTTAATTTCAGATAGTGCTGTATATTTGTAGAAAATACCTTAACACTTTCCTGTCTGTCTTACTAGGGAGTTCAGAAACGACTTTCTAGAACTTCTCAGGAGACGCTTTGGTAAGCATCTTTAGTGTTGCTGAAATCGTGACTTGATAATTTCCTGGACTTTTCAGGATCACCACTGTCATGTTTGTTCTTAGGTACTAAGAGAGTACACAACAACATCGTCTACAATGAGTACATCAGCCACCGTGAACACATCCACATGAACGCCACTCAGTGGGAAACCCTGACTGACTTTACCAAGTGGCTGGGCAGGGAAGGTAAGAAGAGAGACCTTAGGAAAAAGCAACCTCTCTCCTATAGGAGGAAGGATTTATTTTGGCTTATGGGTTTCAGCGGGGCGGGGGGTGGGGGGGTCACGTAGCTCCATTACTTCTGGGCCCATAATAAGGCCAAGCATCATGGCAGGACAAAGCCCACCTCATAGTGGGTAGGAGGCAGCAGAGAACAAAGTTATCAGGGACCAGAAACACCTTTCCAGGGCACGCCCCCAGTGACCTGTTTCCTCCACGGAGGGAGGCCCCATCTCCTTGTTTTCACCACCTCTGAATGTGGTCATCTGATTAGGAATCCAGCAGTAGAGGTTAGCTCTCATGGCCTTCGTGGTCCAGTCATTTCTGTGTAGCACCATTAACACCTGAGCCCTCTAATCTTCTCAACATTCACATTTAGGTTTCTTCCATTAACTCCATTTTTTACTTTAAGGAACTTGATACATTGTCCTAAAGTGGTTTTTAAACTTGGCTTACTTGCTTTTCTTTGTTTCTTTTGTTTGGTTTTTGGTGCTGATCCAGGGGCTTTGAACTCAGGGCCTAAGCTCTGTCCCTGAGTTTTTGTGCTCTCTGCTAGTGCTGTACCACTTGAGTCATACCTCCATTTCTAGCTTTTTGGTGGTTAATTGGATACAAGAGTCTCATGGACCTTCCTGCCCAAGCTGGGTTTCAACCTCAAGCCTCAGATCTCAGCCTCCTGGGTAGCTAGGATGTATGAGCTACTATCTGCCACTACTCATTGGATATGAAATACTTAGAAATGTCTAGGTAATTGCTATGCAAAACAATTATTTTTCCATGTGCTTCTCTGTTAAATATTACCTTAGTGCACCTATCTAAAATTCCCAGCAATCTTTTCTGTTTAAGGAAATAGAGGTAATACATCATTTACTCACAGTAAGTTCCAACATTCCAAGTTCATGTGTTTAACTATTTGGCTGTATTTGAATGAGCAAATATGCAGAAGTGAAACACATTTATATTTTGCTTGATTTAGATTCAAACTTACACAATTCATTTTTTGTTTTTATAGCTATATCTTATTTTTCCTAGCATAGATTAGGTGTGCAAGGGGGGTTTCAATGTGATATATATCCTCACGTACACAGTATGTCCCCCCATCCACTCTTTGCTTCATTCTCCCCCACTCCCTTCCCCCACTTAGAAATGATTTCAGCAGGTATCATTGTTATTTGCATATGTATAAACTACATTGACCATATCTACCACTTCATTAGTCCTCTCCCTCCCTCTGCTTGCCCACCCTGCCATCTGAGTCGGTGTTACTTTGCATTGAACAGTTTTGCTATGACACTTGAGATGTATATTATGTTTCTCTTGGAATAAACCTGTCTGTTGCTCTTCTCCCACTCTTTGATCAGCAGCTTCCATTGAGGCTCCCTGTGCCATTGCCATATACACTTGCACTGTATCTGTTGTTTTCTTTAAGGCTTATGCAAAGTGGATGAGACACCAAAAGGCTGGTACATTCAGTACATAGACAGAGACCCAGAGACTATTCGGAGGCAGCTGGAACTAGAGAAAAAGAAGAAGCAGGACCTTGACGATGAAGAAAAAACTGCCAAGTTTATTGAAGAGCAAGTGAGACGAGGTCTAGAAGGGAAAGAGCAGGTGGGCAGTGGTCTCATCCCCAGAGGCATGTGCAAGTCTGACTAAGTGTTGCTTGCTGTTGTAAGCAGAGCTGAATTGGGGTTGTCCTTAAGGAGGAGAAGGACTTGAGTAAAACCTTCCACCAGTTCCTCTCTTACTACCTTTGTAATCTTGGAGTCATTAAGTAAGCTTCCTAAACTGCATCCTCTTTATCAATTAATGGAATTAAATGAAGCATGAGGGCAGCTGTGTGTTTGTTGACTGCTTATGCCTGTAATCCTAACTACTCAAGAGACTGATACCTAAAGGGTTGAGGTTTGAAGCCAGGCTGGGCAAAAAAAGGCCATGAGACTCTGTCATCAGTTACCAAGCAAAATATCACAGCCAGGGTATGACCGAAAAGACATGGTAGCTGTGAGGATTTCAATTCAGCATGTCAGTTTACCAATACAATGCATATGTATGCAATTTCTTAATTGGGAATATAATTGTAATCCGCAGTACTTGAGCTGTCTTGCAACCACATCAATCAGTTTAAACCTACTGACTGCTAACAGTAAATGCACTGTAAACCAAATCTTCAAGTATTTTGCCTTTTTTTTTTTTCCAGGAGACCCCTGTTTTCACGGAATTAAGCAGAGAAAATGATGAAGAAAAAGGTTGTCTTTACATTTTTTTAAATGTTTTAAACAGATTCTTTTGTACCTCCTTTACTAAAAGAAAACATGTCTTGGAACAAAGCATTTACTTCATCAGTTCATGTTTTTATCTATAAAATGAAAATATAATACTTTGAATTAGATGGGAATGTTACCCAAAAGTAACAGAAAATAGTATTAGTTTACAAAAGAAGGAAAGTTCTTGCCATAATAAGAACTTCAGAGGTAAAGTGGAGATATGCCATACAGAGAAAAGATAGCTATCAGCATTCTAGCTATCACATCCAGACTCAGCATTTTCCAGTGGATGGCAGAGACCGCTCTTCTGGAGCAAGCAAACTTACTAGAAGACAGTCCTCATCCCTGCCTTTCAAATGCCGTTAACCAGAGCTGTTTGACCTATGCACCATAAAAGCAGTCACAGGTTTTATATTGATTGATGTAGACTATCAGCATAAAATTTACCCCAGCATAAATTTACCTCAGAGTTGAAGATGGTGTTATATCCCCAGAACCACAGGCAAGAGGTGTGGATATGTAAACCAAGAAGAAGTCCTACTAAGATGGGAAAAAGAAGGTGGGAAGTCTAAGTGGAAGTACTGGCTGCTGGAGTAACATAATGGATAAAGTTCTGCCCTGCTCTGCAGCACCAGCTGAGATATTTTGCAGGAATCTCAGGAATAGTTTTAGTCTCATTGACTACAAACATTTGTGAATAGGGCTAGTGGTGGGGTCACCCGCATGTCAGGAGTATGAAGAGTTCAAGACCAGTGTTGACTACATAGTGAGCTGTCTCAAAAAACAAAGTTTGTGAAATCTTTAAGAAGTTTTAAGTTTTCCTAAATATGCACGTGGGTGTGTTGTGTGTATGTATATATGGACTAACTTTTTTTCCCCTCTAGTTACATTTAATCTGAATAAAGGAGCATGCAGTTCAGCAGGAACATCTTCCAAATCAAGGTGAGTTGCAGCTAGAAATCATACAACTGAGGAAGTCTGGGAGATGGTGGTTGCTACAGTTGAAATGCAGCAAACCTTTTTCTCAACTGTAGTGATGAAAGTGGCCTTGGGGATACTATGTGCTGGCATTAGAGAATTGTAAGTATACACAGCCAAAGTCTAGGCACTCTTAAGACATGTTGAACTTTACTTTAAAACTAATCACAAACAATACTATGTCAGATTCTTACTAATTATTTTACAACCTCGAATCTGATCTTTAACAATCAAGCTGAGTTGGGTCATACTATAATCTGTGTATACAGAAGAGAAGGTAAAGGTTAAATAAGTGAATGTCTAACAATCCTCATGAACAGCTGCAAGCCCTGGCCTCCCAAATGCTGATTCCTGTACCCCAAACCACACCACACATCTGAACTAGCCACAGAGGATGTGAGGGGAGCAAAGACAGGGCCAACCGATTGTCCTCATGTGCTGTTTGGCCGCATGTTTGCTCTACTGTTGACTGTGTGTGTGCATGCTGAATTGCTTACTAACAAGCCTGGTTCTCTGTTTTATTCACAGTTCCTTGGGGCCAAGTGCTCTGAAAACACTGGGGAGTACAGCATCTGTAAAACGAAAAGACTCTTCCCACAGCTCTGCTCAGGCTAAAAAGAAGAAGAAGAAATCTGCCCTGGATGAAATCATGGAGGTATGATATAATATGAGCTACATCCATAATATGAGCAATTAGTGGAAGGATATAATTCAAGTCAAAGGAAAAGTAAGTTATACCACTTCCACATTAATGTAAATTTGGAAGACATTTTCTGTGAGTTGAAAGAAAAGAAGGCTTGTTCATCTGAACTAATTAGAGCATCACGGAGCTCTTCCCACCCCATGTGTTCATTTTCTTGTCTCTGGAGCTGCCTTTGAAACTCTCCAAACAGTGAGGTCAGTGGTTAGGTTAAGAGTTCAATGGTAGTTCAGATTGAACTCCTCCCACTAAGGCTGGCTCCTGGTGCCCCCAACATGCACGTATCACCTCCTAGCCAGCTAGACTGCTTGTATTTTGATTTGACCTAATGCTTCATATATGTGGTGAATCATTGACAGTGTATTTCCTGGATTTAGGGCCATCCTATTCAAAAGATTCTTTCTTGGTGATACTGGTGTGATTGAACCAAAGCTGCATGCATACTAGCAAGTGCTCTGCCCTGAACTCTATCCCTGCAGTATTATCAAAAACCTCTTGATAATACACTTAAATTTCTTTTTCCTTTGTTAGTTGTAGGGTTTGAACTTGGCCTGGGTGCTGTCCCTGAGCTCATTTGTGCCAGGCTAGCACTACTACTTTGAGCCACTATACTACTTCTGGTTTTCTGGTGGTTAATTGGTGATTAAGAGTCTTGGATTTCCTGTCTGGGCTGGCTTTGAACCATGATCCTCAGATCTCAGCCCCCTGAGTTACTGGGATTACAGGTGTGAGCCACCAGCCTGTTTTGTATAGTGAGAAAGAATAGGACTTAACTGTTTACTCTTATCCGCTACTAATTTTCACTGTACATGGCAGCCTAAAGGCTTCAACTGCCTGATGAGTGATTTGGGAGCTGTCATTCCATCATTGTGTGCCTTTGAAATTGCATAAGGAATGGGACATAACTTTTTATTCTCATCTGCTACTAGTTCTCACTGTGCAGGGCAGTCTTAAAAGTTTGAACTGCCTGATGAGTGATCTGGAACTGTCATTCCATCACTACATATGGAATTGCAGTTGTGACCTTGTTTGTTTTGAAGCGCTTGTTGACCATTCTAGTGTGAGCCATTCAGAAAGGAGTCAAGCCAATAAATAATTCATCGTGTTCAATGCTACCATAGTGTAAGGGTGAGTTGGGGAGGACATTTGGGTAATATTTCTAAGATAAAGTAGAGGCGGGACGATTTCAAATTTGCATCTGGTCTGGTCTACATAGAAAGCTCCAAGCCAGCCCAGACTACATAGCAAGACTGTCTCAACAAACAAACCAATTAAAAGAATGCTTTTAAAATTTTTATCAGAGCTTATAAATCTTACCATTGGTGAAGTATGAATTTTATAGTGTTTTTTTGTGAAGTAGAATAACATTTTGAAATAAACATGATTCTAAGGAGAGTGTTTTCAGGCTGTCTTGTGTATTCCATAGATTGAAGAGGAAAAGAAAAGAATGGCCCGAACTGACCACTGGCTGCAGCCTGTACGTGTTCAACTGTACCTTCTAACTCCTACATTTGCGTTCAGTGAATGATGTAGCCACCTTTGGTATAACAAAATTTCCTGAAATACATAAATGATGTAAATAGTTAGTTATCACTTATCTCGACTTTCTACTGGAACTTTAATTATTGGGTGCAGCTGTGTTGGCGAGATCCTCTGTGTTCATAGGTCAGTAGTTTAGTGCTGAATTTGCTAATGGCTACTTTGAAATCTGAGCCTGGAATTATTTGCAGTTCTCTCCCTCTCTCTATTTCTCCCTCTCTCCCTCTTTCCCTCTCCCCCTCTCTTATAAGGCAAAAATGACGTATTTTCAGAAATGAGATTAATGTGTGCAGTTGTAAATGCTGAAATGAGTAGTCATTATATCATACATTTAAATACTTTGTAGGAAAAACAGACTTTAATTTGACTAAGTCAAGGGAGGTTTATTTTTAATTGCTTATTTTAGGATAATAACTTGAAAATATGTATGTCTATATCTCTGGGGAGCAGTATTAGGTTTTGAATTTAGGCCTTGCATTTGCTAGATAGGTGCTCTGCTGCTGACCCCATGCCTCTAACCTTGTTTTTCTCGTTATTTTTCAACTTAACAAAAGAAACAGTCTGATCACTTTTTGTGGGCAAATAATAATGAATTGTGTAGAATTACTACAGTATAAAATCATATGAACCTTCTAGAAATCTGGCCTAGATATAGTTTGACTTAACTCAAATATGGTGTTTATCAGAAGTTTACTTTATTTAGCCTGTCTTTCCACTACTAATTGTCATCCCCTATAGTTCTTGGGCTTATCTCAGGGCCTGGGCACTGTCCCTGAGGTTCCTTTGCTCCAAGCTAACTTTCTACTACATGGGCCATAGTGCCACTTTCAACAGTTTATGTGGTACTGAGGGCTTCATGAGTACTAGGCAAGCACTCTACTTCTGAGCCACATTCCCCACCCTGAATTTTTCTGTTTTTGATGCAGGTCGTTGTATGGCTTTAGGAAGTGCCCATTACTTCTATTTACCTGAAATGACGATTGTAGAATCCCTGCAGAAAATGTAGTCATGGGTCAGGCAATTAAAAAGAATGAGTAAGCAGCAAACTCAGAATTTGCTAGTATGAAATAAGCCTGGATTTCTCCTGTTTGCAAAGACATAGATGCTTGCCTTCAGCTAGAGTTGATCTGGAGAGATGGAGAGATCCTATTTACATTTTAAAAAAAAAAAAGCCTAATAAAGAAAAGTTCAGCCTAAAGACAAAAAAATCCAGTTCAGCCTAATGACAAAAAAATCCAAGTACGAGTGGCCTGTACCTGTAATCCTAGCTACTCAGAAGGCTAAGATCTGAGAATCACAGTCCAAAGCCAGTCTGGACTTTACAGTCTGTCCACTTGGCCAAGAAATGCCAGTCTGGAGGCATGGTTCATGTGGTAGAGCGTTAGCTGTGAGTGGTAAAGCTAAGTGAGAATGTAAGGCCTGAGTTTCAGCTTCATTACCAGTATGTGCGCACATATACACACACATACACTCTCTCTCTCTTAGTGAAGGAGCTGACAATGAAAAATGAACAAACCACTGAGATTCCCAGATAAATGTCCTCAAGAATGTTCTCAAGAAACTGTGATTATGAAAACAAGCCATTTTGTTTTTCCTTTGGGTAATTGTGTTGAATAAGGGAAAAAGGAAATAAAAGATTACTAACACAATATTTAGCCTTTATTGGAAAAAGTTAGAGCTCTAATTTCTAATTATTTAACAGAAGAGTGTCATTTTACTATGTTTCTCTTGAACGTGGGTTATAAGTGTGGAGTAAACAGAAAACTTGAGACTTTTCCTTCATCTTTATTTTTTGTTGTTATTTTCTAGGAAATCGTTGTAAAGATTATAACCAAAAAACTTGGAGATAAATATCATAAGAAAAAGTGTATTGTTAAGGTAAGAAAAGTTTTTGTG
Source organism: Megascapheus bottae (assembly GCF_031878675.1). NCBI lineage: Eukaryota > Metazoa > Chordata > Mammalia > Rodentia > Geomyidae > Megascapheus > Megascapheus bottae. Next base: position 7,199,638 of record NC_143534.1, on the reverse strand, counting down.
TGCATGCTGGAACTGGGACTTGCACTCACAAATTTAACTCAAGAACTTTTACTCATGGCTTGCACTACCATTTGACCACTTGAGCCATTCCCCTAGTTTCAGCTTGGTGCTGGTTATTGGAAATAAGAGTATCGATCTGTGTGTTTAGCCTGACCATAATCACTGGATGTCAGCCTCTTAAGTAGCTAGGATTATAGCCATGAGTGACCAGAAGACAGTTGAGAACTCATAAAAAGGAAAAGAAAAGCTGATGGGTGACTAAGTGAAACTATTGGAAATCAGATCCTTATAGCAGAAGTATTATGTTTATGTTTCTGATTGTTACATGAAATGAAATTTAAGTTCATTACTTTCAGAGACATATTTCCCTTCTCAGTCCCTCTTGGTCTGTTTTCTTACTGTATAGGCAGAATGTATGAAACTCCAATCGTCTTGCTTTAAAACTCCGTATGCAAGTTTGCTAATTACAAGTTAAATGCATTGCCTTTGCTAATTGATAGGCACTATACTTCAGCCCAGAGGTCTCCTGAGGACTTTCTTTTGTATTGCTTGGGAACAATCTACCAACTGCCATAGATTTTGAATTTTTTTTCTGCTTTTCATCTTTCCTGAATATAGTTTGATGCCAGCACCCAGCCTTGTGTATATATGAATAGCCCTTCTTCTATACTTACTCTTAAGTCTTACTCTAAGATCTAACATCAACTAAACTTGCAGATGAGTTCCATGGGCTGAGGAATCATTTATAAAATCTGGAAAATCCTATTATTAATAGAAGTGGCTCATTCAATTGGAATTTGATTAGTTTTTATTTTATTTTTGCCCTTTTAACCTGTTTACATATTCTTGTATTACAAAAGTGTTCATTTTACACAACAGGAAGTAATTGACAAGTATACAGCTGTTGTAAAGATGATTGATTCTGGAGATAAGCTGAAACTTGACCAGACTCATTTAGAGACAGTAATTCCAGCACCAGGTAAATCTGCTTGCAGACCAACCATATAATACATATGCCATGAAAATGATCAGTTCTACTCTGGAGATCACACCTACCTTTTGATATTATTGGATAGTTAGGGGCATATTTCCATTTAGAAGCATTAATTGCCAGCGTAACTGATAGCATTTGACCTAACTTCCAGTAGCTTAATACTTTAATACCCCTCTGAGAAGCCATTTGATGGCATGAATGAGTACTCCTTTCCTGCAATTAGTTTCTTCTAAAGCAAAACACAGACATGACATGATAAAAAAATAATCATATTAGATATATTATTAACATATTTTTAGCTACCAGAAATTATTTGTTTGGGTTCTTCTCCATATCTCTATACTTTGGTGTACATCATTTACCTCTGATTTTAGAATATTCTGTATATTGTTGCTGCATTGATGATGTCACCCTGGTGACTGTCCATATTACTTTATTTGTCCTATCGTTCATTCTTTTTCCTCTTAAACTCACAGATAAGAACAATTTTTAATCACCTTTATTGATATGTAATCAGTGTACAATAAGTTGCACACATATTAAAAAGTAGTTTGACCCATTTTAACTTGTGACTACTCTGAACCTAGCCTGTAGTCAAGATGAACATGTCCTTTCATTTCCTTTTCTAATCCTCTACCCTTGATTTTAGCCTTCCCTGTCTACCTAGGCAACCCCAGATCTATTTTTTGTCACTGTGGTTCAGTTCTTATTTTTCAGGGTTTTTATAGGAATAAAATCATGCAGCATGTCTTTTTATTGGGGCAGGTGGTATATATCTGTTGTATGTCTATAGTTCATTCTTTTTTTTGCCAATCCTGGGGCTTGAACTCTGTGTCTGGGTTCTGTCCTTGAGGACTTTTCCTCAAGGCTAGTGCTCTGCCACTTGAGCCACAACACTACTTCTGGCGTTTTCTGTGTATGTGGTACTGAGGAATTGAACCCAGGGCTTCATGCATGCTAGACAAGCATTCTGTCACTAGGCCACGCTCCGAGCTCTGTAGTTCATTCTTTTGTATTGCTGGATGGCATTGTATACCACTGTATATCACAGTTTGTCCAAGTCAGCTGTTGATGAACATTTAGGGTATTTATTGTAGTTTTTGGTAGATAAAGATAAAACTGCTACTGTACATTCATGTCCATTTATTAGTGGCTGTTTTTTTCTCTTGGGTAGCACATTTTATATGGTTTAGTCATATGGTTGGCATAAGTTTAAATTTTTGTAAAACTACCAAACCATTGTAGGATTTAAGAAAAGTCAAAATAAGCTATATTTTCTCTGCCTGCTTCTCAACATTTTCTCTAAATACCATATATGCCATGTAATCTAAAATTAAAATACATCCCTTTAATGAATGAGAAAAATAAGGAATATTATAATGTTAACATAATCAAAATCTTTTCAAAGTTCTCAATTCTTACAGAGAAATTCTTCTAAGAGAAATGTTGACAAGGTAGAAAAAAAAAAAAACTAAATGTTTGCATTCACTTTTACATTCTTTCCCACTGCAGGAAAAAGAATTCTAGTTTTAAATGGAGGCTACAGAGGCAATGAAGCCACCCTGGAATCCATCAACGAGAAGACCTTTTCAGCCACCATCACCATTGAAACTGTAAGTGTGTTTACACAACGACAAAGTTGCAGAATGTACTGTACTGTTTGGTTTTGGTTATGGGGCTTGAACTCAAGGTCTAGGTATTATCTCTTGAGCTATTCAAAATAGCTCAATGCTACTATTTTACCACTTGAGCCATAGCCCACTTCTGGTTTTCTGGTAGAAAAATGGAGATAAGAGTCTCACAGAATCCTGGGCTGGCTTTGCACCTAATCCTCAGATCTCATCCTCCTGAGTTGCTAGAATTATAGGCACTAAGCCACCAGTGCCCAGCTTACTCTATTGTTTTGTAATTGTAGTAAGTCTTTGTTTTAGATTTTAGGCTTCTTGTTTACCTTTTCTTCCATTTAAATATCTATACACAGGGCTTGCAGGGATGCTCAAGTGGTAAAACACTAGCAAGCACATGGCACTGAATTCAATCCCCACTGCTATTCCCATGAAAGAGAAAAGAAATATGAATCTATAAGCTTACTTTCTTCAGTGATTGTACCTTTAAATGAAGCATTTTATTTTTTCATTACCAAAGAATCTGTTCAGTGTGCCTGTTCCTTTTTAGTCTTGATGTTTTATAAAATTGGATACTAAATGGACAGTTTTATGTACTGAATTTTTTCCCCCACATCTAATATAAAGTTTGATTTAGAATACTAAAATTAGTGGGAAGAGTACAGACAAATTTAATAACAAAGCTGCTATAGAGCTTAACTATGTTTTTAAGTGTCACACACCTCTTTTCCATAGTGAATTTAATGTACCACACAGGTCAATACATTCATGTCAGGAACTCTAGCACAGTAATCATATTGCTTATAAGAGATCACTGTCTAGGTGTGAGTGGGGCCCAGATGTCATCTGAAGGGAAGGCTCTTACAACTCCGAACTGTTGCTGCACAGTGTACTTTTTATATGTTCTTTTGGTTTTTCATAGGCCCATTAAGGCCATGGGCCTGTTAAAATATACGTATCTCAAAGATTTTTCTAAAAAAGCCATTTAGATTCTTATTTGAGGGAGTCATATCTGGTTTCCATGTTTTGCATCCCCCTTTACTATTTGGACCTCCATACTTAAAGCTTACTTATCTAAAAACAAATGAGTTCAGAAGACAAAACAATAGGACAATAACCACAGAATTTTAAATACCTCATCAAAACAGAAAACAAGGTCCAGTGTTCATATTAAACAGGACTGAAAGGGATCTTACTCAGAAGGCCTCTAAAGTTACTTTTCAACTGAATAGTGTTGTTTTGCTTAATTGTTGTTATTATTTTTCATTTTTGGGTGGCAATCTGAGCACTCGAACTCAGGGCTGGGATGCTGTCCCTCAGCTTTTGCATTCAACGCTAATGCTCTGTCACTTTCAGCCACAGCTCCACTTCTGGCCTTTTAGTAGTTAATTGGGGATAAAAATCTCAAAGTAATTTCAACAGCTGTGGGGAACCAATCCCATCTTTTCTCTCCATTTGGGATCAACTGCTGTCATGTGACAAATACCTGAAGATTACATTTTCTTAACCAGATTCTTTAGATCCTAATCCCAAACTCAGGAGTTCCCCAGGTCTGGCTACTTGTCCTTTGATGCTAATGTAATGAGAGCTGGGCAGTTGAGATTCCTGATGGTTTCTGTGCATAAATGGTAGCCTCGTAATGGATGTGACCCAGTCCAGAAGCCTCAGTCTACAAGTGGCCATAAAGAGATCCTGTGTCCTGTTCACACATCAATGGTCATTCAGGAAGTTCCCTTGAAACTGGGTGTCTTACTAAAGAATCAGTCCTTGAATCCAGCAACAAAAGAATTCAGACAAGCTATGAAATGTAATAAAAGTGACAGGAAAGAGTATCTGCAAAGGAACACACTTTTAGTAGACTGAAAGTGGGTCATCTCTAGCATGAGAGTGACCTCTAATGGTCAGATAGTGATTTTTCCTTGCCTGAACATTAATTAACCCTTATCAATCGTAGCTTTTTAGCTGGTGATCTAATGAACCCAAATATCTGGCTGTCTTTTTGTTCAGATTTGTTAGAAAACAGAAAGTCAGCCAGCATGGTGTCTCATGCCTGTAATCCTGGCTACTCAGGAGGCTGAGATCTGAGGATCAAAGTTCAAAGCCAGCCAGGGCACAAAAGGATCAGAGACTCTTATCTCCAATTTACCACTAGAAAATGGGAAGTGGGGCTTGGCTCAAGGGTTGGTCTCTAGCCTAGAGCTGAAGAGCTCAGGGACATCGCCCAGGCGCAGGCTGTTTTCTAACAGCTGTCTAATGTAGGCACTATTATTCCACTGGGAGACACTAAGAAAGAAAACTAAAGTAGAGAAACGATCAGGCCACTCACTGGTGGTGGGATTTGGACTCTGTCAGTGTATATTAATGAACCTCAGTGTTCCCAGATTATATCAGATGCTAAAGTTTTGCTCTTTGCCTTTTTGTTGGATTTGAATGGAGGATACAAATATATTTCAAGTTAAATCTGTTTTGTGTAATACTGACCAGCTTTAAAAATCACTGAGCTAGACAAGTTAGCAGTTATCTATATTGCTAATGATGGTGATAGTTATAAAAAAGAAATCTCCAAATGGGTAAATGGCATTGTAAAGGTTGAGAGTGGGTTTTCTGGATCAGGGAACATTGGTGACTTGCACATCCATGGTTCTTCCAACTGGGGTCTTGTGACTTGTTCATTCAAGGTAAGTCACAGGAGATCATGGCACATTGTACCAGGAGAATAGCATGGCTGAGCCATCTCTTGTGTAGGCTTCCGTGGGCAGGAGCTTACAACTAGCACTCTACCACTGGAGTCACAACACTACTTCTGGCTTTTTCTGTGTATGTGATACCGAGGCCTTGTACATGCTAGGCAAGCACTCTACCACTAGGCCACACTCCTGGGCCCAAAACTGTAGCCCTTTATCCAAGAAGCAAAAGACATACTGCGTAGCTACTGAGTTCCTGCTGTAGACTCTACTACTACTACTACTACTACTAGCAATAATATTTATTATAATATTGTAAACATCAGTGGAAAAAGCATGGTGAGTTTTCATAGTAAAGCCAAGTGTGTAGGTTTAGAGATGTTCTAGAGATATAGAAAAGATACATTTGCACTGATAGTGTTTTTGTCTTTTAAGTACATGTGTTTATTTTTCTTTAACATTTTCTTCAATTTGAATTTTTAGGGGCCTTTAAAAGGACGGAGGGTTGAAGGAATTCAATATGAAGACATATCTAAACTTGCTTGAGTTTCAAAATTTGTTAAGAATACATTAAAATAACTCTAAAGCATCAAATTGATGTTCACCAAAGCATTGTGAGACTCTACTGTGTTAGGGCATTTCTTCTGTATAAAACAAATGGTTTTATTTAAATATTACTGTATATTTGTATAAACTTATAGAAAAAATTATGTCTCCTGAAGTACCAAGACTGTAATTTTTGTCCTCGTTGCTTTTTTTTGTAATATTTCCTTGATGACTTTTTTATCTTCATTAAAGAATGTTGTAAAGTGTTTCATAAAACACAGTTTAGAATCATATAACTGGATACTGTTAGGTTTATTTTAGTAGTAAAATAGCAAAGCTGAATTATAATTAAAAGTTTTCAAGCCAAACTGTAAATATAATAGTTTTATTGTGATGTACTTCACATACCATACAATTCATTTAAAGTATAAGTAGTTTCCGGTATATTTAGAGTTGTGCAGCTATGTGGACTATCTTAATTTTGGGGGGTATTTTTATCACCCCAGAAAGAAACCCTGCATATAATTTCTATTCTTTCCCAATGTCTCCCAGGCCCTGACAACCATTCGTCTACTTTGTACCTCTATAGACGTAACTATTCTGTACATTTTATATAAATGGAAAAATATAATGTAGTCTTCTATGATAAGCGTCTTATATTTCGTGTTATATTATCTTTGAGATTTATCCATGTTAAGTCATGTAGGAATTCCATTGTGTAGAGTTCCCCTGCTCTGTTTATCCATCAGCTGATGCACATTTTGGCTAGATCTCCTTTTTGGCTGCTATGAGTGGTGCTCCTGTGATAGGTACACCTCACATTTTACAAGAAGAATCGCAGAGTCCTGTTTAGTCTTCTGAGGAACTGCTGGGCTGGTTTATAAAGCAGCTTCTTCACGTCAGCAGTGCTAAACTATATTACTTCGATGTGAGCACAGGAAATGTACCTCCTACCTGATTCTCTTTGACCTCACAAGCAGGGACATGTGTAAGTAAGTCCCATAACTAACCAGGAGGGCGTACAGCAGGGTGTCAGTGTGTACAGCATCGTCATGTTAGGGCGCAGTGAGGACTTGTGCCTCCAGGTCCTTCCAACTGCTGACCCACTGCCCTCAACGAGTGGCTCAGGAAATTGTCATGTGAGATGGTCACAGATCAGGTTGTGGTGCAGGGGGAGAACAGGATGGCCGAGACATGTCATGTGTAGGCGGGAGGTCCTGCGACAGCTACTGTCTTCCCTAAACACAGGGAGAATCAGGAAACAAAATAAGAGGGAACAGACCCCAGCAAAAGTCAGACCTTCTCTCAACCAGTCAAGAGAAGGGTGGAGGGGTGGCTCAGTAATAGAGTACCTGAGTTCAAACCCCAGCTACAGATTCAGAAAATATTTTGAAGATACATCTGATAAGTGATTGCTGTAAAATCCTTAAAACGCAGCAAAAAGAGAATAAATGATCCAATTTTAAAAGCAAGTAAAAGACCCACAGCTGGCAAATACCACATGAAAAAGGTTCAAAATCAAATGGTACTAGGATATCGCATGATACAACAAGAAAATACTGCTACCCATCTTTTAAAAGCCCAAATCCCAACACTGTTAGAATGTTATGTAGCAACTCCCAGTGGGGATAATGCAGAAACAGCACAAAGCTAGTTGATAATTTGCTGATCTCTTATAAAGCCAAACATACGCTTCCCGTACAGTCTAACAGCCTTGCTCCCCCCAGATTAATTAAAAACGTATCTGGCAAGAAAAAAAATTCCTGCACAGTAGATTACAGCTACTGTATTCAAAAAGCAACAAAAATATCTTTTAGTAATAGAATGGATAAACTCCAGAGCATCCATTGTTTACAGTTCTTTAGATCAAACTTAGGATGTTATGCCTGCTTCTCAAAACATTGTATGCTTTGAGCTACAACCTGAACCCATTTTTAATTTTGTCTTTGAGGTGGTCCTGGTAGCTTTGCCCAAACTGGCCTTGCTCCCACTGATTTTCTCTCCACTTCCTGAGTAGGGGGCATTACAGGTGAGAACCACCACACTCAGCTCAAAGGATTATTCACCCTTACTAAGAAATGAATAAGAATCAGTAAAAGAAAATGCCTTAATTTAAAAATTGACAAAAATCCTGGGGGCCAAGGGTAGAGGGCGGGGGATGGGGGGAACACTTTACCAAAGATCCACCAATAGTAAATGGTTATATGAAAAGAAGCCGAGCACCATATCATTTGGGAATTGTAAAGCAAGAGCACTGAAAAGGTGTTGTGAAAGGTACTATAATGGTATATTTGTCAAAACCCACAGAAGTGCTCTACAAAGAATAGCTCTGGATGCTTCATAAAGTACTGAATTTAGGTTTTGCTATCATGTTAGCATAATAACAGAAAAAATATAGTTCAGGATCATATTTTTTTGCTTTAACAAAATTTTATTGAACTGAACATGAATGAATACACTGCTTTATTTCATTTAGAGATACTTTCAGGAAGATGTTGTCTAAAAGAGATAGATGTGAAGCGTTTTTCCAATGAAGTAAATCACTGAGTTGATTCCAAATTTATAGAATTGGGGGTGTTATATATAATTAGTCACATTATCTCTTGCTTGATTAATACACACTGACATCTGAAAATACAACAAAAGGCTAAGCTTCTTTGCAAAATGTTTATTTTCTTCAGAGACAGTTAACAGGCATTCCAAGCAACCATGATACCTGGCTTGGCTTTCATTATTCAAGCTGACAAATGGCTGCAAAAATATCAAGGGGAAAAATACGTGTATATAGACAATTTTCAAAATGAAAAACGTTCAAGGCCGTTTTAGGAAGCTGTAGAGCTGAGGCACAAAGTAATCCTTGTAATGTCCATCAATGAAACCTTTGCCGCTATTGTGCACAAACCAGCAGGGAACGTCTGTTCCAAAGACGATGTCGGTTCTGTAGTCTTTCTGTAAACCTCTGGGAGAGAGGACGTGTGGTTAGCCTGCAGACACTGAGTGCCTAGCAGACAGAGCCAGACACCAGATACCCACTTCCGCTTGCAGATTGTGGCCCCTCTTAATACTGTCCCTATCCATCTCCTGCCTTTCTCTGTTCCCCGAGTCAGGAGAGATGTTAAAAGTCTGAAGCTTTGTGGGGAAAGGCAGAAAATAAGCAGTTGTCCTTTAAAAACAATTTAAAAAAAAAAAAAACAACTTTATGTTGGTCCTGGGGCTTAAACTCAAGAGTCTCGGTGCTGGGTGCTGTCTCTGACATTTTTTCCATTCAAGGCTAGCAGTCTACCACTTGAGCCATATCTCTCCTGGTTTTTTCCTAGTTGGAGATAGTCTCCCAGACATTCTGCCCAGGCTGGCTTCAAACCATGATGCAGATCTCATCCTCCTGAGCAACTAGGATTACAGGCATGAGTCAAATGCTCACAGTGTGTGTTAGCTCCTAGCTAGTAGTGTGTCCTTAGATAATTCAGATAACCTCATAGTTGACCCATATGGATAGGTCCAGCAAGGACAAGTGGGAAGAAAGTAGGAATATAACTCATGTAGACAAACCTTGTATGGTACTTTAGAGATGACCCTGAGACTCTCTTGCCTATGCCTTCTGAATACTACTTCTGAGTGGATCCATGTCTCCAAGAGTTTGAGAAGGCACACTACCTATCTTGAATGAGCCTTATGAGTTTATAATTACACAGCTCACCTTCAGCTCTGATGCATACCAGGAAGTGCTTACAGAGGTGAGATGGAGGGCTAGCACTTACCGTATTCATTATAATAGATGTTCTTTACCTCACTTAGAACTTAGGATGCTGGCCTCCTGTTCTTCCCATTCATTTGGTAGCTCTTAATAATCCACTGTTGTCTCTGTAGTTCCACTGTGATATTAACTCACTAAGAATCCAGTGTCTTAGTTTGCAAACCCACTGTTTTCCTGGCACAAGTCCAGTCTTTTAGAGACTTGTTTTGCTACTAGTACTGGCACCCAGGGCCTACCTGGTGACAGTCAGCTTCTGGCCTTTCACTTCCATGCTTGCCTCTGGCTTCTTGGGGTCCTTTCCTGGTCTCTCATTAAAAATATGTATCTTTGGCTCATGCATGAACTGACCTAGAGAAACAAATTCCAAACACTTAGTAGCAAGTAACCCGAGGTCAAATGAAAAAAAAAACAACAAAAAAGGGGGGGACCCATTCTGAGATTCTGGGTAGAAATTAAAGGTAAGAAGAGCATTAGTACAAAGGGCTGGGCTTTAGTTGAGGTCTAGAAGGGCAGATGGTCCCAGCCATTATATTCCTGTACTCACTGCGCTGCTATGTCTCTGCTGGCTGCTCTGCTTTCCACCTTCCCACTTCCTAACCACCACGTCACCCAAGTCTCCGGAGACCCAGAATGGCCCCACACCTGACCAGAGGGTGGAGGTACTTTACCCAGTAATCCATGGACATTGGACGAGAACTTGTTTGTGGGAGGGATATAGATCCCCAGAAAATCTACATTGACTGGATGCTTTTTCCAAACTCGGTGCAGCAGAATGGAAAAGGACATGTCATTTCCCAGGGTGAGAGTCACCACTTTTTCTTTCTTCACGGAGACGAGCACCCTAGTGCTAAAGAAAGTCAATGTGAAACTGAATGATTCCAGCACAGACTTCTCCCTTCCGGGATCATGACAGCTCTGTCACTGCACAATGCTGTTGGTTTCCTGGAGCCTCACTATGCTATTGCTATGGAATATTATCTCAGTTCCCAGCTCTAAATTCCTGCTAATTTGCATGCTTGTAACGAAATACCAATCAGCAGATCCTACCTAGGATAACACAACCATCCTGTTTAGAGCGCACTCTTCAACAAGGTGTTGGCTAATGGATTTCAGTACATGAATTTGGTCAGTGATCTAACACACATACATGTACTGAGTGCTTCCTGTATGCCATGCACTAGGCTAGCTAGCTCTGAGACACAATGGTGACCCCAACCAAAGGTCTTTGACCTTATGTTTCTTTGTGTTTAAAATGATGAGGTGGAGTTCCATGTGAGGTTGTTGTATGGATTTATTTCTGCAGCCCTGGGTCCAGGACCAGCAGAATAGTACTTACCTCTGATGAGCAATGCGGGCTGTGTCTGCCCAAGACAAATGAGATGTTCGAGAACCATGTTTCAGGGTGATGTTCTCTGTGCTGACTTCTATTTTCAGATCCTCATTTCGGAAATAAAATCCCAGTTTTCCAAAATAGGTGCTTAGTTTTCCGTTCTCAGGTTTCTTGGCACCAATAAGCTGACCATTGACTAAAATTCCTGTGAAGGAAAAAAATATATATATTTTTCTTTTTTGGGCTCCAACCATTTACTTGCAAGTAGGGAAACCATGGCTCAAATTTATAAGACTGGATAATTTGACAACAATTTTAGTTATTTTACATCAGGATTTAATTTTTACTTTATAAATCTCATTTTATAACTAATCTATTTCATTACTAAGTAATTATATTCTGATCAAACCAGCTAGTTCACGCTCAGAGTGCATATTTTAAACTATAGTAGTTCAAAACATAATAAGAATATAGTTATAATTTATTGTTTCTCTAATTACCCAAGTTTGAAAAAATATAAGATTTCTATGAAGGTGAAGAATCCCAGTTGTGATAAATTGTGAAGCATGACAAATATCCAACCATCTAATTCAAATATAATTCACTTCTACTTTACCTGATTCTGGATCAGAGACAAGGTTGAAGATTTTCCCAGGTTCAGAGTCAATATTGAAACAGATGTTCTTCTGGCTTTTTGGCAGATAAATGATGAAATGCGGATCATTTTCAACTGGGAAATGCATAAATAAGATGAAACAATAATGATGAGAAAGAAGGTGGTCTGTTACTGTTGCTTTTGAGACAGGATGGCCAAGCATCAGCTGTAAAAAATGTCCCATGCTGGTGCAGGATGAAGGCTGTACATGGGGTATTTAGGAAATAGCTCAGTACCCTCTTGCTCAGTTTCATTATGATTATTCATCTACTCGGGTACACACACACACACACACACACACACACACACACGTACATATATGTGGGCGGACATTGGAAGTGCATCTGGTAAGTCCAAGACTAGAGTTCTCCTTAAACATAATGATGTTTTATATAATGTTCTCCTAAGTGTTACAGCAGATGTCCTTGCAAACATTAATTCCACTCATTCTCACTATCCTAAAACAAAGTCACAAAGTAAGATTGGAGAACAGCAGAGCTATCGAAAGCCTCTTTTCAATATGAAGGAAGCAAAGTGCAGAAACACTGGGAAACTTGCTCAAGTTCGTGCAGACAGCATGAAATTCAAAAGGAATGTTCTTTCTGCCAGTGCCCCCTTGGTCTTGTTCCCTTGAGTGTGCCACCATTTCTGTTCCAGATATTTCATGCCACACAGCCAGAAATGGAAGATGAGAACTGAATTCCCCCCTCCAAATTCATTCATGTTGTTTACTGTCAGTGTGATGGTATTTGCATCCGGGGTCTTTGGGAACTCATTTACTTTAGATAATGTCATGAGTCCAGGCCCTGGCGATGGGATTCATGGTCTAATCAGAGACCCAGTAAGCTCTTTCTCCCTCTTTCCCTGAGCACGCACCAAGTGGAGGTCACTGGAACACCCAGAGAAATGGGGGCTGCCTACAAATCCAGGAAAGATACCTCAGATGCAAACCTCCTTCCTGGCATCTTGACCTGGAACTTCCAGCTACCCAAATGGAGATACATGAATGTCTGCTATTTACATGCCCTAGCCTGGGGCATTTTTTATGACCATTCCAGCAAGCTCACATATATAGCTATCTTCCAGTGGAAGGCAACGGGTGCCTGTTAAAGCCACCCTGTTTCCCAGGACCTGGATTTTATTCACTCATACATTCCTAAATGGGCCATGGAGATCACTGATGGCTGGGCAGGAGGGAAAGGCCGAATGAAGGAAGCTCTTTTACCTCTTATCACGTGAGTAGGGGGTGTTGACTCCAGTGGCCGGGCTCCTATAGCAGGCAGGGCCATCACTGGCGTTGGGGAGGGTTGAGCCCAAGATGGGATGGATGCTGAAGCAACTTTGCTGCCAAAATAGAGGGCACCTGTGTGGGAAGAGCTTGCCAGCCGTTAGTTTTCTAGTGCCTGACTAGCAAACACCAGGCTCTGGAGTTCAAACCTGGGTATGGAAATATATTTGAATGAATGAATGAATGAATGAATGAATGAAGTGAGAGTTCATGACTTTTCAACATTCCTTTGGGCGACACCTGGCCAAATAATAATAATAATAATAATAATAATAATAATAATAATAATAATAATAATAAACTGCGCAAAGAACGGAAGTACTAAAGCATCCTCCAAGTAGGTTGAAAGGACAAAGTGGAGGCAGGCAGTAGTGTGGGATGAGAGAGGGATGGATCAGGTGCCATTTCAATGGAGGGAAGATGGAGACTGTGTATACCTGTCACCCGAATAATCACTGGAAGCCTAATGTTGCTAGCGCTTGTCTCAAGCACAAACTCAGGAGGAAACTGAGACCCAGTTCTTAAATAAATAAACATGGAAGCACAGAGCTGGAGGCATGGCTGAGCTGAAGGGCACCAGCCTAACGGGAGAGAAGCCCTGGGTTCAAACGCAGAATTGCTGAGAGAAGAGGAAAGGGAAGCAGCGAGCAAGCTGCGGGTGCAAGGCTCCTCCAGGCGCAGGCCCACCTGAGCAGCAGGAGTGATCCTGCGGGGGAGCGTCGGCCAGCATGCGCTCGTCCCCTGCGTCGTTCTCAATCACCATGGAAGTGAGGGGCGTCACAATGTGATGTTCTAGAGACATCTGCAGGATGGCTTTGGTAATCTTCCTTTTGGCTGCAGCTGTGGGAGCCAGGCTTCTGCAGCCAAGAAAGAAGACATTAGATGGAACATCAGTACTCTAATCTTGGACTTATCGGGTGTACTTCTACAGTCCACCCACTGTGTGTGTGTGTGTGTGTGTGTGTGTGTGTGTGTGTGTGTGTGTGTACCAGAGCAGATGTAGATTCATAATGAAACTGAGCAGAAGGTACCAAGCAATTTCCTAAATACCCCGGCCTTCATCCTGCACAAGCATGCACATTTGTTACAGCTGAGGCTTTGGCATCGACACACAAGTCAGTAGCTTACGTCAGGTTTCCTCCAGGAGTTGCACATTTTATGGGATTGGACAAATACAGGTTACCATGTATGCCCCATTGTAGTATCTCAGAATTTCACTACCCTAAAAGCATTATGTTACACCTATTATTCACCCACTTTCCTGAGCCAGGAAGCCACAGATCCTGTCTGTGGGCTTTAAGAAAATCAATATTTAATTCCTGAAGTAGTTTGCGCTATGCTTTTAAACACTTCCAGTATCCCTCTGTCCAAGAGCAGAGGTATCCCTGCTCACCTCAAAGCCACAGCTTACAGCCCTGCATATACCTTATAATCTTCTTGACATCAGGGATTTTCTCCATGAGCCCAAGTACACAATGATATTTCATTTTCTTCCAACTCAGCTCAGAGGGCCTTGCTCCATCTCCCCAAGACTCCGATTTCTTAAGTGGAATAGAGCTTGATAATGGTGATTTCTATCAGACATTCCCATGTAATTTGAAGGCAAGTGAACAAGAAACTATACACTAGTCTAGTGATGTAGTTCTTATGTTAGATTTGAGATGCACCTTGCTTGGAAGTGAGGCTCAGGAATAAATGTAAAGGAACCTCCAGTATGCACCATAGTGAGTGAAAGAAGTTAGATTGCATAAATACGTGAAAATGAGTACAGGCAAAACGATCTGATGGTGACAGACATCAGAAGAGTGGTTTCCACTAGAAAACAAGGAAAGTGAACAAAAGACCCCTAATTCAATGTTTGAATTGAAGTATGGCTATATGGGTGATACACCTAACACAACAATCCAATGAACTGTGCACTTCAAATTCATGTGCCCCACAAACAATGTATCTAGGTTAAATGAGTCAACCCAGCTTTACCTGAAGTGCTGGGGACCAGTGAACATTACAAACCCTACATTAATCATTGCTTCTCTGAGTTCCAAACTCTTTATGTCCAATGGCAAATATGCAAGATGAGCATTCACTTTTCCTTCCTTACCTCTCTGCCAGCAGCTGATTGATTGTGAGATAGGCCCACAATTTCTTGGTGAAGTTGGGATCTGCATGTTTGTCTTTTGACAGAAAATCCTCCAACTCATCCATCTGGGCCAGGGTTTCCAGGACTAAGTCAGTGCTAGCCTGGAGGATGGAAGGTTCCATTGAAGAACATCAAGGTAAATTATAGTTCATCAGTTCACATTTCGGGCACCTGTTGTGAGTAACTCAGAACCCCGTCCTTTGCGGGGGTGGGGGGAGACAAAGAACATGGAAGAAGCTTTTCTGGGGAATTAAGACACAGCTCTGAGGCTGGGCTGGGAAGTGGATGAAAAAGAGTTTACAGAGGAGTTAGGAAGATGGCAGAGATGTGTTCATGCCTTCTCTCTCATGGATTCCACTCTATATACATAGGACTCTGGGAATACAGAAGTTTGACTTGTTAACATACAGGATCTTGGGTACCAGTTAGTGTTTTCAGAAGAAGCAGAAAAGCAGAAGTACCGAAGTAGCTGTTATGATGCTCTGAAGTTGCTCCAACTTATTTGGCTCAAATTTTCCTGTCACTACAATCTCAGAACCTCCAAAGTAGTTGTGGAAACTGTTCTGGGTCACATCCGTAACCGATGGGTAGGGATAATTGAACTGAACATTCCGGAGCAGGGGAGTGGAGACCTGATTGTAGAATTTCTGCAATTCATTTTAAAAAAGGGAGAGGGTGAACATACAGAGAAGTTAATTATTTTCAGACCACGTTGTAGCTATAAGCATTTTTCTCTGATCCTTCGCGTGCTTGGTAAATAGCTCTTCATTATCGTGGGTTTCTGAGACAAGGAAAAAATACTCGTGACTCCTAAAGGAAAAACTCAGAGACAATAGAGTTGTTAAGAAATGATTTACGAATTAAGAGCCAAGTTGTTTTCCCCTTTCTGTTATGGTCAGCTGAAAATCTCATGGATTCTCATAAGGATAAGTCAACTGGGCTGTAGTTCCCTGAGTCAGAACCACGGGTCCTCAAGTTGATCTAGGGTCCCTAGCATTGAGCTCATTTTCTTGTTCACTTCGACCAAAAAATGATTTGAATCTTTTGTGATTAAGAAAACTGAGAGGCCACAGGTGGGTCTATTTTATATGATGTTTTAAAAAAGGATATTCATGGAACACCAGTGGGTCATGCCTGTAGCCCTAGCTACTCAGGAGGCTGCGATCTGAGGATCATGGTTAGAAGCCAGTCCAGGCAGGAAAGTTTGTAAGATTCTAAACTCCAACTAACTACCAAAAATCCCCAAGAAGTAGATCTGTGGCTTGCATAGTAGAGTATTAGCCTTCAGTGGAAAAAGCCAAGGGACAGCACATGAACCTCCAGATCAAGCCCCACTACTGGTATGCACACACACTCACACATGCACACACAATACCCAGTGCACTGCAAAGGGTGAGCAAGCAGCCATGATAGCAGGAAGAACAACGGTTTTGTGGGAATGGACAGGGAAGGTTCAGGGCTAGGGAAGTCTGTGCCTCTGTCTGCTTTACTACGCCTCCAATCTATGGGCAGTGCAGAAATACAAGGGTACAGGAAAATGTGTGGGAAAGGAATTGAACATGTCCTTGAATATGGCCGAAATACTAACAAATTTGAATTAAACTTGGCTCTCTCCTTTAGTATTTGAGCAGCTCAGTTATTTACTAAGAAAATACCAGGAAAAAAAATACTACCTTGAGCTGGGAGGATGTATCCTGGTTTCCATAAATCCTTTGGGCAATTCCACGATTGTCATTGGACAGTCGCTTCAAAAAATCATAGTCAACATCAAATCCTATCCCCAAACTGAATAAGGAGACATTGTCTTGTATGTTCTGCTTTACATTTCTTTGAATTTTGGACAGTTTTAGTTCACCTGAAGTTGGGGATGACAAAGAAAAGAAATAAGGAACTATCATTATCAAGTTTTTAGAAAATCCAGAAAAGGTAATATAGAAAAAAAAAAACCTGATCAAAATTAAAAGTACATTTGCCTTTTGATCCAATAACTCAGCTTCTAAGAATTCTAACTTCTAAAAATTTTTATAAATGCACTCATGACACAGTGAAGTATGGGCAATGGCAGACATATTGCAATGTTATTTGGGAATGGCATCATATTAAAACAATTTAACCAACCATAGGAAAGAAAGGTGAAATTGTAGTACATTTAAGCAGTGTAATACCACATGATTATGTATTTATACTGAATGATTATGAAGATTCCTCCTCCTTCTTCGTCTTGGTCTTCATCTTTTTTCAGATGGGCACTGTCTGTGAGATCCTTTTGGTTTAAGACTAGCACTTTATCACTCGAGTCACAGCGCCACTTCTAGCTTTGTCTGTGATTAATCGGTGATAAGAGTCTCACGGACTTTCCTGCCTGGACTGGTCTTGAACTTCAGTCCTCAAATCTCAGCCTCCTGAGTAACTAAGATTACAGGTATAAGCCACTGATGCCCAGCTATAATTTGCTTTTTCTAGTATTTCCTTTCATATGACTATTAAAAAGTAGAATTTTGAATGTTATCTAATCTGAGGGAGAAAGCATTGAGTCTATAACAAATATATATTAACTATTCATCTCACTATTAATAAAATGGTTGCTGTGGTCCTTCTCAAACTCTGATTACATTGTTAGTTATTAGTTTCCTGGGTTGTTCTGTTTAGTTGTGACAGGCACAGGTTAGACACAACCCTTACCATAATGACAACACTCAGTACAACACAATCCACTCCACTAGTACTTGTATTTATCAGCATAAAGGCACAAATATGCTACACAAAGTTAAAAATATAAGACCAAAGGTGGGAGATTTTGAACCCAACTAGGACGTGAATAAAAAACTGGCTTATGAAAAAGAACAATGTTTTACTTAAAGGTTGTGTCACAGCAGACATGTCTGTAGTGGCAACTAGAAGAAATAAGGAAAACAAGAGAATATGATATTCTGGCCTTAGGAAACTTGGAACAAGTATTTGTCATTCTTAACTTCTGAACCCCATTTTTCCATATACCTACAGTTGAGGAAAGCAATGTTTTTCACTACTGTGCATTAGCAGTCCTCACTTCTCATGATTAGATTTCAAACTCATTTGCTCCGTGTTGTGGAGGGAAAACTGAGACGCTGGAACGCATCACTGGACGTATCTAAGGACTCACTTCCGGAGGTGAGCATCTCCGGTCAGGAGACTTTCCTTAGGAAGGAGTGGCCTAGAATATTTTACCATTGCAAGCAAACGGCATTAGAATCTCCATGTAAGCAAGCTATGTCCTTTTGCAGAAGCAATAGTGAAAATCTTTGTGATGAGAACGTTCCGAGTGATACTTGCCCACGGTAGGATCTCCGTCAGAAACTAAAATGATCAGAGAAACTGAGTTCGGATCCAGCAATCCCAAATTGTTGGCTTCATTCAAAATGAAGATTGCCCTTAGGAGTGCTTCATTGATATTTGTGCCTGGAAAAGTAATAAAGTGTAGCATTGCACAGGCTTTCCTTTCACATGCATAATTACATGTTAGATTCAGGTGCATCTGTCAGGTCATTATGGATGCACAATTTAACAATGTTGAACTCATTGGCTTACTTTCCAAGTGACGCAAGTTTTGCTCTGGCTGGTCAATATCCCTTTGTACAGTAAAATAATTTAAGCATCCATTGGCAAAAACTAAGCTTTTCAAAGCATCAGTTTGGCAAAACACCAAATTTAAAAGTACAGTTACATTTTAGGTTGGAATGGTAGACTGAACTTTCTCCATAAACAGTGTTCAGTACTCTACCATAAATATATTATTTAGAGAGGATCATTGCAGATTCACAAAGCCCAGAGTTGTAGAGGATAATGATTCTTTTTGGTGGTACCAGGAATTGAACTCAGCCTCATACTGGCTAGGCAAACACTGCCTTGCCTCCAACCTCTTTTAACTTCAGTTCTTTTTTTTTTTTTTAATATGGTCTCATATTTTTTGCCAGGGCCCAGCATAGGACTTTGATCCTGTTGTTTAGGCTCCCCTGTGGCTAAAATTACAAATATAGGTCATAGTGTTCATATCCAATAATGATTTTTTTTTTGTCAGTTGTGGGGCTTGAACTCTGGGACTGGGTGCTATCCTTGAGCTCTTCAGCTCAAGATTACATCCTACCCTTTGAGCCACAGCGCCACTTCCAGTTTTCTGGGGGTTAATTAGAGGTAAGACTCTCAAGAACTTTAGTGCCAGGGCTGGCTTTGAACCGTGATCCTCAGATCTCAGCCTCCTGACCCGCTAGGAGTACAGGTGTGAGCTACCGCTCCTGGCTCCAAAAATGATCTTTAAGTGAACCCAAGCTTGAACCTCATGAAAGTTTCCCTCTGGGGTTTTGGTCAAACTTGCTTACCTCCTGCAGGATTGATTTTTTCAATATATCGCTTGGCATCTGCAATTTGTGTTTTAGTAGCTGAAACTAAGTCATTTCTCCAGGTTCGAACATTGTGGTTGAAATCAACCACAGAGAACTGATCTTCAGCTCTTAGATCATCAAGTATTGTCTTCATCGCTTCCACAGTCTATTACAAAGGAGAACAAATATAGTATCATGCCATAAACTCTAATTCTATGCACAATCTAGGGAAAACATGATTTACCCTCATTATTCCTCCTGTATTGACTCAATATGAACTTCAAGAACACCTCTTTCATCCACTTTAGTCAACGCAAATTTATCCCTACTCTAAGATGAACACATAAATGGACTTGGAGATACTTACATTTTTTAAGTGTCTGACTTTGTTCTGTGCTATCAGTTTGATGAATCCTAGTTTAAATGAAGGATCGCAAATGTCAGGTACCAGAAAATTCAAACATGTTTCTCAAATCCATCTACTCATTCTCTTAAATTATATCTATCTATCTATCTATCCATCCATCCATCTGTTTGTTTAGAGATGAGGCCTCCCTATATAGCTCAGGTTGTCCTGGAATGCGTGATACAGCCTAAACTAGCCTCATGGTTCTCTTCCCTCAGCTTCCCAAGCACCAGGAATACAGGTTACAAACCACCACCACTGCTGGCCTTAAACTACTCTTTCTTGTCTTTGTCTGGACACTGATCACTTTTCTCTTCATCTATTTTAGTGGAGGACCTCAACTCCTACTCCTCTGAAAAACTCAAGGAATCAGAAGTAAATTTCCATACGTTCCTCCTACGGTAAAGGCCAATCAGCCATACTTACTTTTCCCTGCTGCCTGAATCGTATAGAGCATCTAGAAATATTTCTACTGATTGCAGTCATCTTCTGTCAACAAGATTTCGTTCCCTGGCATCAAATGAAGCCATGTTTCTGGTAACTGACCTTTACCCCTTAAATCTTCCTCTTGTATTAGTTCATTTCCATAGGCATGAAACATGCTATTTCTCATCTTTTTAAGAACTTCATTTGCATTTCTGCATTTGTTAGCTTCCCTTTCAACCAATCCTTGAAAGAATTGCTAACTGCAATTCTTAAATCTTCTCTTCCTTTCATTCTCAACGGTCCACTGCAACCATCCTTGTCAGAGTCATCAATGACCTTGAAATAGCCAAGTCCAGAGGACTGCTCATCGCTTTCATCCCATTCTCAGCATTTGGCCCATGGCTTACTATTGTCCCGTACAATATCTCCATGTGTCTTTATTAGCTCTTTCATCACCTTTCCATTACCCTCATTGACCTTCCCTTCTTGCTATTGGAATGCTCTATGATTCAATCAAATGTCTTCAGCATCAAATCTGTTGTAATCTCATTAGTGTTCTCATTCAGTCTCAATGTGAGAGACTTTGTGATAAATCTGTATGCTGCTGACTCATCCTGGTTTATCTCCATAGCTCCCTTTTGAACATCAACAGAGTACAGACAATATTCTCTTTAACCAGTCCACTTGGATATTTAACAGCATCTCAAGTTCAATTCTGTACATTCAAATAAATTCACATATTCCCCACAGTATCTGATTCTGTCCCTGGCTCTTCTAATCACTGGTGACAAACTCTGTCCTTCCAGATGTGCAAACTGAAATTATAGGTTCCTCTTTATACTCTCTGTCCTCCTAACTCACAGCCAATCTAGCAGAAAATACTCTACCTTCAAAACAGATTACAAAATTCAGCCCTACCATAGTCATACCTGCAGTCTTGGTCCAGGCTATCATGCTTTGGTTATATTGGACTTTGAACCAGGGGCACAGTCTTGTTAGGCAAGCACTCTACTACTTGAGCCACATCCGCAACCCCATCCTGTTTTTGCTTTAGTTTTGCTTCATGTAGGGCTGAGTTCTTGGCTGGGCTGGCCTTATACCTTGGATCTCTCATCTACAGCCGTCCACACAGGATCCTAGGCTCATACAACCACAGCTGACTTACTGATTAAGATGGAGTCTCATCCTAGCTACTCAGAAGGCTGAGATCTCAAGACTGAGGTTCAAGCCAGTGGAGGCAAGAAAGTCAGTGAGACTCTTATGTCCAGTTAACTACCAAAGAAAAGCTGGAAGTGGGACTGTGACTCAAAGTGGTAGCCTTGAGCAAAAAGAGCTCAGGGACCGTGCCCAGGCCCTGAGTTCAAGCCCCATAACCAGCAGCAGCAACAACAACAATAAAAGATGGAATCTCTCTAACTTTTCACCAAAGTATCTGGAGTTACACTGCTGAGAGCCCCAGTCTCTTTGCAACATAGCAGCTACACATTGCACAGCACGCGTCACCCATGTTATTCCTCATCTGTCATGTCGTTCCTTCATTCAGATCCTCCTACAGCTCTCTATCTGGCTCTCAAGAAAAGCCCAAGTTCTGAATGTGACGCAGGAGGCTTTACATGATTCGCCTGCCCCTTCTCTCTCAGTTCCCATTCCTGCAGCTCTCCTCCACTGCCTGACTTCCGGTTATTCGCTGTTAATTGTTCCTCTAACTCAGGCCCAGTGCACGGGCTATCCTTGCCGCCTTCCAGATAGCTGCATGCTTGCTCCTTGCCTTCCAAGGCTTTCTTGAAGGAGTCGCTACTAAACCATCTAGTTACTTCACAAACTCATTTAAGATAGTTGATTCTCAATCTCTCCCCCCATCACACACACACACACACACACACACACACACACACGCACACACACACACACACCTCTGATATTATTACATTGTTAAGAAAGATTCAAAGGGCTGTGTGAGGCAACACATGCCTGTAAGCTCAGCTACTCCGGAGGGAGAGATCATGCATGGTTCAAGGATAGCCCGGGCAAACTTAGCTCAAGACACTATCTAAAAAAACAAACTAAAAAATCGGAAGGACTAGAGACAAGTAGTAGAGTGCTTACCTAGCAAGTTGAAAGCCCTGAGAGTAATCCCTGTTACTATAAGATGGGGGTGGGGAGTGATACAGAGGGGATCAAAAGAAGGCATGGGCCCCACCTACCTCTGCAAGCCAGGTCACTTACTTGTTTCATCTTGATTCCCCACATGGAGCCACTAACATCAATGACAAAGAGGATGTTTTTGGGAATTGGGTCCAGGTTCTCGGGAGCAAAGAAGTGGACAAAATATCCATTAAATACCTGGAAAATCAGACCACAATTAATGCGTTAAAGGTAGGAAATAGCTTGGGAACTATGAGAGGAGAGGTGAGTGGTGGGAAAACAAAGGCACAATGAGTATGAAGACAAAGGCAGGGTGGAAGCTGTGTGCGCAATTCAGCTCTCCCTCCTGCTGTTCCTCTCCTCCAGAGGTTTGGGCCTTCTCTCCAGTTTCCCCAGGTCCTCCACTCTATTCGGCCCAGGCACTCTGCTAACCCACTATGAGTCAGGCAGAGTTCTTCACCTTGTGCCACTCACAGCCAGTGGTGATACCGCCCAGGAAAGATTGTTTAGTGGCATCATTAGCAAAGGAAAGGGCTCCAAGAGCCGGAAGGATAAGGCTCTCCCTCAGATGGGGAAGGTAGCCCCAAGGAAATGGCTTCCACATTGAAATCTTGAGGATACACTTAGAGTTAGGCTGACATTGTGGGGATGAGCTAGGATAGGAGTGGCGAGGAAGGTTCCAGACAGTGATGAGCTAACAAGGCACTCTGGGGGTTCTATTGCTGGTCCAGCAAGTTGGGGCCATTGAATTCAAGAAATTAGGTGGTGAGTCAGAACACTTAAGATAATTTGCATTTTTCTTGAAATTAGTGGGAAGCTGTCCAGCTAGATGTCCATATCCATTCATCTTCTAAAAATTGGCTTACCTAATTCTTTCTCCTACTCTATGCAGGGCATTTCAGTCCCCTGTCTGTGGCCTCTAATATTCTTCTCTATCCTTCATCCCTGAAGAAACTCACAGATCGTGTTACAGAGATAGAAAAGAGATCAGCATAACACTCAGTAAAGCCTGATCTAGCTTTTTCTGACATAAAAGATAATGCCTAGTGGCAGACCAGAGGAACCTGTGTTGAGTTTCTTCTGTGAAGCCATGACACTGGCCTTGCAACTAGAAAGCAGGAATCCTCTGGTCTCAGCGTGGTTTCACCTGAGGCTGTTCACACTCACCTCAAGCTCCCCAGCCTTCTCTTCTCTGTTTACGTCGTATATCACCACCAGCTCTCCATCTACTGCTGTCTCAGAGCAGTTGGGGCATTTTCTTTGCTGTGGTATTGTGGGCTTGAAGGAGACGTGTGCCTGGAACGAACAGGGCATCAGTAGCTGGTCTTTGCCTCCAGCCCTTGACAGCTGAGGGCTTGATAGTCTCACCAGCTTCTGCATTGATAAGGAGTGTTTCCTTGTGGACACGGCATCCATCTACTTAGCATCAGCAGCTCCACCCCCCCCCTTATTTTTCAATACTGAAGTTCAGTACTGTACTTGCTAAGTAATTAACAATCACCTTTGAGTTATACTTTTTGTTTCTTTAGTTATTTTTGATATAGGTATTGCATTTAAGCCTGGAATAGCCTGAACTGCAATCCTCCTACTTATACTTCTCATGTAGCTAGATGACCAGAACTTACCACCAAACTCAGATTTTTATTAGTTGAAGGGGTCTTGTCAGTATTTTGTCCAGCCTGGCTTAGAACAACTATCCTCCCATCCTCGGTCTTCCAAGTAGCTAGGCTTATAAACATGATCTACCATGTTTGGAAGAGCCAAGGTTTTTGAGAAGAAAGGCTACCACATTGTGATATTGTTTGGCAGGCATCGGGCCTTTTAGAAAGGAATTCAGAGAATTTCACCCTTCTGCCAGGAAGAGAAGGCTCCCAGCTCTGGAAAGAATTTGTAAAAGGTGCTTAGAAGAATTTGACTTCTCCTTAAGTTGCTGGTGATTGGCCATTAAGGCCAAGCGAATGAAACGGAATATTTCTTGCTCTGTGTCATGAGAAGCCATCATGCAGTCTGTCAGTAGGAAAGTCATTGGGCTAAATGAAATGGAATGATGGGAGTTATTTTATAATTATGTTGAATGAGAGAGTCTAGCCTCAGTGTATGGGCTACTACTCCTTCATAGAGGGAGTGCCTTCAGTCCAATGCCAGGTCACTTTTAATTCGCCAGAGCACAGAGAAGACCAGATGCCAGCAGCTAATGGGCCACTTAGACGGCTGGAAACATGTCGTACCTTTTGGGCTCCTTTAGATATGACTGGAACACCATCGAAATGGCCATCAAAGGTGTCAGGAACATGAAGGAATCTTATTCCCTGAGGTTCAATGATCCACACATTTACCTGGAGGTGAGAAAGAAAATTACTTGAGGCTTTAAAAGTCTTTGAGTCTTTAAGTAGTAAACCTATTGGTAGTTTTGTGATGATTTTATCACTGAGTCCTCCGGCATGATTCTGTATCATTCTGGGAAATTCTTTCAGCTCTCTATCAACCTGGAAGTTCTTTAAATTCCCTGGGTATGACTCTAGTAACTCAGACACTCTACTATGCCATTCTTCAGGACTCATTTCTTCACTGGGAGCCAGACGCTCCCATGTGCTCGCACCTTGAAGCTTGGCATAGCAAGGTTAAAGTTCTGGAAACTTTAGGAGATAGCATCTTCTACTAGCGAGTTAGGTTGTGGGGTTGATCCAGTCTTATGGAATGAGTTAGCTCCCAAGAGGGCAGGTCGTCATGAACCAAGGCCACCCCACAAACTTCCCGCCTTCTAGAATTACAGGGAAGGTCCCTTTCTATGATCCCACTGTATTGTCATGCAGCCAGGGGTCCTGGCCCCCTGGTAATGGTGACCTATCTGTACCCTTCAGCCCTGGGCAAACCTCTCTACCTGTCAAGGATCCAGTCTCAGGGATTTTGGAACGCCTAAAAAAATGGCATAATGTACTCCTCTTCACACTATTCTGGTTTTGTTTATAAGATCATTCATGTTAGAGAAGAAGGAAAAACTATTGTTAAATTATTCTACATTTACTCTATAGTTCTGTCAAAAATAAGTATTTTCTTGGGCCTTTTAATTCTTTCTTTCTGTTATTAAGTGTGTGTGTGTTCTCATTATCAGATGTTTATCCGTCTTCATGGCTGCCTCATCCTGGGTCACAAGGGGTTATACATATTGAGCAAGACAATGTGGGTGACACCAACTGGCACGCCCTGGTGGAAAGTAACCAGAATGACATGGCCGTGTGGGATATCTTGGCCAGTTAGTCCTGGAATGTGGTGCTTGCCTGGAGGAAAAGCATCTTCACTCATTCACATGCTATAAGAAGCCCAGAGAAGAGCTCAATCACATGCACTTTGAGAATAAAATTATGACGATGATGATCAGATATGATCTATCAGATATGTGGATTTTCAAATTACGATGAAGGGACCCTCCTCCTCCTCCTCCTCCTCCTCTTTCTGGGCACTGTCTTTGAGCTTCCTGTGGCTCTACTACTTGAGCCACAGCACCACTTCTAGCTTTTTCTGTATATATGGTACCCAAGAAGTGAACCCAGGGCTTTGTGCATGCTAGGATAGCACTCTACACTAAGCCACACTGGCAGCCCCCTATCTTTTTTGTGTATGTCTTTTCTTTTTTGATACTGAGAATTGAACCCAGGACATTGCACTTGCTAGGCAAGCACTTTGCCACTGAAAGAACTCAATACCTAAGGAATTTTCTTTAGGAGATAGTTAGGGTAATGAAGGAAGACAATTTAACATTCATTTAACCCCTGTTTGCATAAATTTGTCTTACTAATGGGTGTTTTCCAACTATGTCCCTAAGTCCATCTCACTCAGAAGTAAGAAATACAAATATTTATTTCTTTATCCATGGAAAAGTAGAAACTTGAGGTAACTTGACTGTGATCAGTGAGTGTTATGGGCTGAATAATAGCTTCCTGAGAACTACATGGTCAAATCCACAGAGCCTATGACGGAGAACTTAGGAGTTAATGTATGCTAAAGAAATGGATCATCCCATGGTCCCCAAAGCCAATGACGAGTCTTCTTCTAAGGGGAAGGCTGAGGGAGATTTAGGATATTCAGAGCAAACAAAATGACCAGGAAAGAAGAAAGTAAACTTACAAGTCCACGAAACCACCGGTCAAGAAATACCATTAGTTGGCAGGTAAGAAGACACAAGAGAAAAATTCTAATTCAAATAGGAATTAAGATTTCACTGTAATTCATCCTTTTTTATTGCCTGAGCAATTCATATGGACTTTGCTAAAACCTTGAATTTAGAATTTGGACTGGGAGATAATGCATCTCTGTGATAGTAATTTTTTTTTACAACATCCCTGAAACCGTATTACATTAGCTAATATTCTGATAGCCAGCAGGTAGCCATGCTGATGTTAGAATCTACAAAGAATCAATACGATTGACCTCAAACCACATCTTTACAGTCTACTATGTACATAGATTTGGGGGGGGGGCAGAGATAAGAACACCAAACACCACTGAGAGTGGTAAGGAAAAGACCACGTAAATTGAGGCTGGGAACATAAGACAATGGTATTGATGTGTCCTTGTTGCATCATCTATGCTCACCTCCAGGTGTTTGGCCAGCCGTCCGGGTTGCAAGTGAAGCCTGTGCTCGTAGGATCCCAGCTTCCTCCACTTTACCTCCTGGTAGTGGAGTTCAAACTGCGCCTTGGCTCCAGGAAGGATGTTTACCTCAGTTTTGAAATTCTCCATATCAATAGCGGTGCTCCTATGTCCAAGAGCCCCCAACACACGTCATCACACAGGCGACCAAACATGAGCCCTAGATCTAGACAGGGGACAGCTGGTCTACACGCTGGGCGAGCAATCCTGCTTAGTGCTTCACCAAGTAGGTACACCAGAGACGCGTACCCATTCTAGATAAATTCCATCCCATCAGGAGTTTCAGTGGCTTCCTCTCCCTGGTTGAAGCTTTTCTAGAGCTTCTTACAGAGTTAAGGGTTGCAGCATCTCTCAGATGGCAGTTCAACAGGATGAGCACCAGTACCAGCATTGGGCCCTGCCCAAAACTCCAGAGCAAGCCTCATGTAGCAGCACCAAGGATCAAAGCCAAGTTTACACGTTTCCAAAGACAATACTTCTTCCCTACTATGTCCTGAGACTTACTGAGAGACTCTCTTTACAGTCTTGGCAAGTCTTATTATTTCATCAAACAGTACTGTAAAGCCTTGGCTAATAACTATATATATTGAAACCAGTGAGGTTATTGATCTGCAAGGTTTACGGTTTTGAAGAGGAAACAAGGATTCTCTAGCTAGAATGAGTTCAGGATTAGGCTCAACCATGGATGCTTAAGAAATGTCTAAATAGGCGTCTGGCTCCGGCTCTCACAGCCATTGCAGTACATTGAGCTCCATAGAGACAGGGCAGGGGCAAGTGAAATCCAGATGGGCACTGAGCAACTCTGTGCCTTGTGGAGGAAAAACTAAACGTGGGCAAAGGAGATCCTAAGAAGCTGAGAGGCAAAATGTCATCATATGCATTCTTTGTGCAAATTTGCCGGGAGGAGCACAAGAAGAAGCACCTGGATGCGTCAGTCAACTTTTCAGAGTTTTCTAAGTGCGCAGAGAGGTGGAAGACTATGTCTGCTGAAGAGAAAGGGAAATTTGAAGACATGGCCAAGGCGGACAAGGCTCGTTATGAAAGAGAAATGAAAACCTACATCCCTCCTAAAGGGGACACAAAAAAGAAGTTCAAGGATCCCCATGCACCAAGAGGCCTTCGTCGGCCTTCTTGTTCTGTTCTGAATATCGCCCTAAAATCAAAGGGGAGCATCCTGGCCTGTCTATTGGTGATGTTGCAAAAAAACTGGGAGAGACGTGGAACAACACTGCTGCAGAGCACGAGCAGCTGAGGAGAAGAAGGCTGCTGAGCTGAAGGAAAAATACGAAAAGGATATTGCTGCCTACCGAGCTAAAGGAAAGCCTGATGCAGCAAAAAAGGGGGTTGTGAAGGCTGAAAAGAGCAAGAAAAAGAAGGAAGAGGAGGAAGATGAGGAAGATGGAAAGGATGAGGAAGAAGAGGAAGATGAAGAGGAGGAGGAAGAAGAGGAAGAGGATGAGGATGAATAAGTTGGTTCTAGCGCAGTTTTTTTTCTTGTCTATAAAGCATTTAACCCCCCTGTACACAACTCACTCCTTTTAAAGAAAAAAAACTGAAATGTAAGGCTGTGTAACATTTGTTTTTAAACTGTACAGTGTCTTTTTTTGTATAGTTAACGCACTACCGAATGTGTCTTTAGATAGCCCTGCCCTGGTGGTCTTTTCAATAGCCACTAACCTTGCCTGGTACAGTATGGGGGTTGTACATTGGCATGGAAATTTAAAGCAGGTTCTTGTTGGTGCACAGCACAAATTAGTTATATATGGGGATAGTAGTTTTTTCATCTTCAGTTGTTTGACACAGCTTATATGAAATAATTGTTGTTCTGTTAACTGAATACCACTCTGTAATTGCAAAAAAAAGTTGCAGCTGTTTTGTTGACATTCTGAATGCTTCTAAGTAAATACAATTTTTTTTATTAAAAAAAGAAATGACTGAATAATCCAGCAGGATGGGACATAATCAGCCCTCTTGGGGTCAGGGAAATACTGTGAGTGTCAGGATGGGAGAGAAGGGAAGTACGATCTGGGGCTATGTTTGGAGTCTGAGCTGCCACGTTTAGCAAAGTGAGTTGGAAGGTGCATTCTAGATTCTTCTGCTAAACCTCAAGTGTCCAGAAGAGTCTCTGTCCCATGTTTGTGGGATAAAGAAATGAATACATGGTGGGGTGCAAATGACAGGGAAAGGTGGTCAAGCACTCTGTAAAGACAGAAGGGCTGTAAGGGCATAGTTGGAAGTGCTCTCTCTGCTTGGAATTTTTTCTCCCCTTTCTCCACCAGACTGAGTCTCTTGTATCTATTTGGACTTAGCTGACACATCCATCCTGTGGGAGGACTTTCTGAATCTCCTAAGACTTGCATCCCATAGTCTGTATGCCCTGTGTATGTTAGCCCTTGTCCATTATCCACGGTAACCTTCACATCCTTTTCTCTCCATGAGCACTTGTCTCTTTCTGTAGCTGCCATCTCGAATGCAACTGGGTACAGTGTTAACACTGGATGCAAGTCTACTGATTGATTGAATGAATAAATGAAAAGAATCCCCATTATAGGTAAGTCTGGAGGTGTAGAAGAAAAGATGAAGAAGAAACATGGCAGAATTTTGCAGAACATAATGAATGAAAGGAGTAATAAGTCAAAATTTCCTTTATAGCTTTGACTTGAAAATCTGTCTGTCTTTGTTTTTGTTTTTGAGATGGGTTATATGTA